>NW_026623645.1:138656-188095 GCF_030028575.1 Malurus melanocephalus
TCTCTCCTGTACAGCACAAGGCCCATGCCACTGTTCTGTGTGGGAGTTTTCTGTGCTGGAGTCAGTGACCACAAAATTGTTGGTGATGCCTGGGCTTATTAACAGTGTCTCTTGCACTCAGAGGAATGCTTCATAGTCAACAAAAATCAGAAGAGAGTTTAAGTTAATACCTTTTCAGTGGGAAATACGATTTCTTCAAGTGATTGCTTTGTGTTTGCTAATTGTTACGAGCTTTTATGTAGTAGMTAAAACCTCATTTTGTACATTTTTTGCGTTCTGAAAGTTTTCCTCTGGGTGTGCAGATGTAAAGGGGGAAGGCAGCTGTGTTCCCACAGAGCTGAGGCAGGTGACCAAGCTGTGAGCTGTGTCTCAATGGAGTAGGTGTCACCTGTAGGTGCGGGACAGAGGCACTGCTGTGGTTTGCGTGTGTGCTGGTTTGCAGACAGGATTGCTGCACCTCATTTGCACCAGGAGGAGCCAAGCACAGAGGTGTGGGAAGCTCAGTCTTGCCTATTGTTTCTCACACAAGGCTCAAGCGTCATTTGTAGAATCTCCTGGACTCCCCACTGATTGCTGCCTGAAGGAATTTTGAGAAAGTGCAGCATGAAAAGCCTTGTGGTAGGGGTCTGTGGTTTTCWCAGGGATGTCTGGATGCTTGTAGGAGCTCCAAGGACTTGAATCCTTGTTTCCTGATGCTCTCAGGAAGCACCACCACCTYAGAATAATCTGGGACTGTGTAGGCAATTGGTCTAGAAGGAGGTGGTAGTTATTGAATGGACAAAGGAGTGTGCTTCATCATTGACTGTACTTTGATTCTGGAAGCTGAGCTGCTCATACTGCTACCCYATAGCTGCTGTTAACTTGAGATCCTTGTGTGCTGGTGGATGTCCTTCGCTGAGTCTGATAAATCATTTTGCAGCTTGGCCTCAGGTAAGAAGCCAGATCATCACTGCCATGGTATCTCRCCATTTGAATTGTTACCAAATTCCATCTTTCTTTGTCCTTGTCCTGCATTAATGCAGATTTCATGGAAGAACAGCACAGAGGACAAGGTTACTCGCAGGATCATGTTCACTAGCAGGTGACCTGTTTGCATGCTCTTATCTAAATCTTGAATTCCCCTAGAGACACAAATATCCCAGTGATTTCTCTGATGAGCTTTGCAGTTGCATGAGTTTTAATAATTTGTTAGTACCATTTAAACTAAAACACAGATTTCAAATATTGACAGAAAAACACAGAAATCAAATATCGATCTTCAGTATTCCTTGTGGGATCTTCTGCTTGTAAACTTTGTGCATGTGTGTTGTGTTTTTTACCATTGAGCAAGTGTTTTAGTCCAGCATGCACATCTGTGTGGATGAATTTGCACTTTGGCAATACTGAGGTACAAAGTCAGTTCATCCTGCTAAAAGCATTCTCTGTGCAGCCCCAAGTTCTGTGTTTGCTCCTTAAGTCAAAGTTTCATGCTTAGGGATTATTCAGACTGTTAGGAAAGAACTGAAATATTTCAGCAAAGTCACTTRGAGTCTCTGCTCATGCTGTTTTCCCCACTTGTGTGTCTGCTGATTTCTTGTACCTGTGTATCTTGGGGTATCTCCCTTGCTCTCAGGGAATAGGAGATCCTGAGTCATGGATGGTGGAGATTGCAAAAGGGAGGAATTACCCTCAGCACMATCCACTTTTGTTAAAGGTCAGTTTGTCAGGCTTTTAATTAAAATCTCTGTAAGGGAGTRAATTACTAAATTCCCAGAACTTGGAAATAGTTACCAGGGGTTTATTTCATAAGTCAGAAGAAAAGTGACATYCAGAGGCCTTTTATTTGATTTCTTCATGTATTTAATTGCATACTGTATGGCGAATTACATTTCTTGCACATTAACTGTTCTGRTAGGGAGTGTGAKGTGGGTTTGAGGGTWGGGGTTTTTTAAGCTTCCTTTACMTGAAAAACTGGATAATAAACTATTTTGCTTCTTCTAGTGCAGTACATTTTCAGTCCTTTAAGTCAGCCTAGATTTGCATGTGTAGGTCTGCGTCTCCATGGCTGAGAGTCAGGTAGGGTCTGTTTTACATGTGTGTCACACGGATGTCCCTGTCAGTAAACAGCCCTTTAGCCCCCACAGAGGTGCTGTAAGGTTTGAGAAGATAAATGGCTGCCCATTTGTTGTGAAGTTACTAAAACTTTTGAGTTCCYTGCTGCTGTACAATGTTCAGCAGATTCAGCCCTTCTGAGACTTTTGCCCTGAGTCCTCAAATATCTGAAATGGGAAGGCCTTGCCACGTGATAATTCTTGCCACTTGCTGATTCATGGTGTTTTTAATTAAGGATCCACCAAGCCTGGAAAGTGTGGACTTGATAAATTCACTTGCATTTTTTCCCTAAGCTACACAAGGCAAAACAGGAATTACAGATACATCTTTTTTTTTTCTTTATAGTGCTCCTGTACACCTTAGCAGGTTGGAAAGAAGGTGCTTACTGTAGGTTCTGTTTCAATATCCTTCTCCTCTAGTATCAGTATTTTTTAGTTCTATAAGCCATATTGACAGCAGGACTTCTGTGGGATGGGACAGGCTGTACTCTGCAGGTGGATGATTAGCTGACACTTTTGACTGGCTGATTTAATGCTACATCATGTCTCAGAAATGTCTTAGAATGTTTTGAGCAGGTTGTTTGGAAATAGAACTGCATGTTTTCTGTTAGGATGTAGCCTTGTAAGAAATAAGGGGCAAGGGTTGCCTGCATTATCTTCTCAGGAGTAATTGCCATGTCGTAAGTGAGGATACACCYGCATGCACAGCAAGCAGCTTTCCATGAAGGCTTAGCAGAGTGTTGGGAACACAATGCAATAAACAACTTCTCTTCTACTGACATCAGGAGAAAATTGTGTGTTAAGGAGGTTTCCTGCCCTGATGAAAAAAAAAAAGCATTTCCACAGCACACGTGCTCACACTCCTGAGCAGTGAGGTGCTCGCTCTGCCTTTGCTGTCAGGCAGATTCTCCATTTTCCCTTTGCTATCAGCATAGCTAGCACAACTTATTCCCTTTTCTCCGCAATACAAAACCCAAAAATGAAGTGTTAAACCATTCAGCTGCTCGGACTTGTTGGCGGTGCTGGATTCCTGACTCGTGCTATGATGCAGGTGGATTTAATTGGTGCTGCCAGGAAGATGAATGCCTCCCCCTGTACGTGCTGACAGCCAGCAGTGCCTCTTCATTAGTCGTCAGGARCACCGGACCTCAAGGGCATTGCTGATAGCGCCGACTGAACTAATTGTACCTCTGATATCTCGTGGAGGGAGCAGACAGGCTGTTTAATCAAATGGGCACCAGCCTTACTGCACAGATATCTCTGTGTAATCATGGAGTGGGCTAAAGCAGCTTTGAGCGCTGCTCGTTCCTTGCCGGAGATCTGAAAGCGTTGCCATCCTTATTAAGAGTGATACATGTCTCAGAAATGTGGAGAGCCACCTCTCTGCACTTGAACACATTGGCATGCACTGTCTCGTTTTCATCCTTCAAAAGGTGATTTAAAACTGATTTTTTTTAACTGAGTCTTGGAAGTGCATGGAGTCAGTGAGCCAAGGAAATGAAGGTGGCTGAAACCTTGCTGCATGTTTCTCGCAAGGTTAATGGTGAGGGCTCTAGGAGTAAATGCTGCTCAATCTTGAGCGGCAGCTTTCATGATGTGAAATTARTTGATGTGCCCATAACAGTTTTCTCTCGTGAGTAGTTTTCAGAAAAGCAAAACCCAAGCCATCCTCAGTCCTGCATCCCTGTGAAATGAGATGGTGGGTCATGCCACTGAGCTATTGTGCTGCCACTATAAAATCTACTTATTTCCAGCTTATTTCTGTACAATCAATGCATGTAATATCCCTTTTTACCTGTTTTTGGGCCTTTCTTGTCATGGCTACTGGGCAGCAACTGGGGGGAGGGCACCAAGTTTAAGATACCTGCTTTTTGTTCCTTCTGTGCCTCCTTCTGTGACGTTGGACCAAGTAGTATCTTTCTGTGTCTTTGTGTCCACCTATATTTGATTGAGATGATACCTGCAGCACAAGCCTTATGTATTAATGGTATCAATCTGAATTAATGGTAACCTGTATATGGGGGCTTTGAGGGGGATAGGCAAGTCTAATATTGTGACACACATTGCCAGAGTGATGCGAGTAGTTTTGCCTCCTCTCCTTCATGTGGAAGATCCCCTCATGATACTGCATCTGCTTAAAGATTGAGACTGGCGTGACTCAGACTAGGGCTTCTAAAGAACTACCAGAAAATGTCCTGTTGATCATGAAAGGGGAGATGAAGCACCTTTACCCATTCAAAAGATGAGGTCAATTTTCTGGTAGACCTTGGGCACTAGTATCTAGCAAAGAAGAGCCTCCCGTAACCAATGTAAACATAATTTTTTTCAACACAGAAACAATCCTTCATTGATTTTTCGCTTTCAGCCTAAAATTAATCTGATAGTGGAAGTTTAGGCCATCTGCTTTCAAAGTGAAGGAATTAAATCTAGATGCAAGARCTATTTTAAAAAAGTAAAAGAAGAGCTCTCTCGGAATGTCTTTTCTGAGGTATGCAGCATGTGTAGAATAAACACATTTCTCCTCGCTGATATGGCTTGGGTGTGTAACTTCATATTTAGTGAAACATCACARATTTTCATATATAAACCCTGTTATCCTGAATCCCTTCTATCTTGGTGAATGAGTGCAGACAATAGGTTAAAAGTGTTTAGATTAGAAGAAGTAGTAAAGCTTCCTGTTTTATGAATGCTGTTTCCTAGTTACAGTCTATTTTGAAAATATTTGAGAGAGGTGAATCACTTCTGAAAACTACCTGTACTACTACTACTGTTTCTTTAATCTAAAGTAATTTCAATTAATCATCTGTCCTTGGTGACATTAATTTCATGTGGCAGAAGAGTTTACAGACTCTAAAAATTCACCCATAGTCCGTAAAAATATACTACTACTCAAGCATGGTGCATGAAACTGAAGTTAAAATGTTATTTTTCACTTGTGTCTTTTAATTTAGAAGTGGATTGCTTTTATTGATCCTGCTTAGCCTGTGGTSCATGTGATCTGAGGTGTGTTAAGTTGGCAGTATCGATCATTTGTGACCCACTGCTGTCATTCTGGAGGTCATCTTCTACACAGAAGAATTTGAAACATAATGGTGGTGGCATCTTGAAAAACGCAGGTGGCAAAAAAACAAACTTAGTGGTCAAGTTTGTGATAAACTTCTTCCACTATTGTTGTTTGTGTACAAAATAGACTGGCTCATAGTGAGGATGTAGCTCATCCTGAAAATTACATTGAGTGATATGGACTATTCCCACCCTATTTTAAATGCTGCCAGTTGTAATTGCAGCAACAGTGAGATATTTTTTTTTCTTCCTCAGCACTGCAGCCACCCCTGGATTCTGATGATCATTAATAATGTTGGAAAATGGCTTAGGTAGTGCCAGAAATGCAGAGGGARTTCCCACAAAGCCACATGTTCTGTGGGAAGTGAGGCAGGTAGCTGGAATGAGAGCTTGTTGCTTGGACTATTTCTGATAGTGGTTTGGGGACCAAATTTTGTGTAAGTACAGTATTGGCTTTTCCATTGTTCTGTTAAAAGGTGTGGGCAAATCTTTGAACTTTGATTGTGCAGACTCCATGGGGCTGAAGATAAATTGCACCCCAAAGGTATGGCTGGAATGAGTGAAGCTACAGCAGGTCATCAGTAAGGTCTGTGTCCATTAACTTTGTGTCCTGGACTGTTTTGTTTGCCAGYACAAAATCCTGTGTATTGATACTTCTGCCATTCTCTGGGGTGCAAGTACAAACTTTGCCTCAAAAGAAGTAAAATGCCTTTTCTCCTCCTAGTTACAGCAGCTGCCTGGAGGGCATCTGTGACAGATAATGAGGGTTTTTCTGCTTGGTTGTTTAGTTTTTTTACCTTCATGTAAGTCCCTCTAGTGGCGACATCAAAAAGCCCAGTGAAGTAATAGATTTCCTGTGTCTGGGATACCCTGATCAGGGATTCAGTTCTTAGCCTCATTRTTCCTTTTGGAAATATCCTTGACATACCATGAAGCATGATTTGAAACTTAGTTTCCCGAACAAGTTCTGTGAAGTGGGAAGGAAGTGCTTGGAAAAAGGGAAAAGTCAGAGGCACTGATAACTCCAGCTTCTTTGGAGAAAAGGTATTCTTAAATGCCCATACTGGTGACATTATTTGAATGGATTGTGATGTTGGTAATTTTGCGGTCTACCTCTGCTCACAAAATTGAGGATCCATCAGCTTTAGTCAACATGCAAGGTTTGGTAAGACAGTACTGTTTTAATTACAGTTGTCAATGAGCGCTTTCTGTATTTCAGTTGTTAAAACATGCTCTGTACTTGATTACACTAAGTAATGAAACTAGTATTGTAGAAAGTGAGAGAAATATTACGGAGGGAAGCTCCAAAGCACAGATATTCAAGGTGGTAGGGCATTCTCTAGTACAGATGTCCCCCAGTCTTCTGTAATARTAGTAATAGTAATAATAATRATAAAAACCCACATAAAATTCTCATGCTCATTACCGTTTTCAGCAAGAACATCTGCAGCTGCAAAGTATAAATCCATTGAGATGCATATATACTTCCTCAGTCATACAGGTGATGGGATTCCACTGTAAATGACAGGAAAGACAGGGAGTAGGTGACTTGCCTGAAGCTCTCTGGAAAGCTGGTGGCTGAGTCTAAAGGCAGATCTTGCSTCCTTGGTGCACCAAAGAGCTGTGCCTTTGATGTGGGAAGCAAAAGGGGACAAGCTTGTGAAATCCTCTTGTCCCTGAAAGTAATGGGAAAAGCTTCATTTGGTTTAAATGATAGTTTAGCAAAGCATCCTCAAAATACATTACTTTCTAGTGCCTAGGTAATCTGAATAGAAACTGGATTATTTTCCTAAAATTTGCAGATCKTAGCACAGACATCTCACATTTTCTCAAGTGCTTGGGTGTTGCTGCCTCATCTAGCCCTCCACCCTGTGGTTGTGGCATTAAAAGGACTTGGCTCACAAGTCMTTTGCTCTTCATCCCACCCTTCTGCAGACTCTTTCATCTTCCCTCTTTTCCATTACTGGTCCCTGGAGAACACTGATCCTCATTTAAAATAAAGCGTCATCTTCTTTTTCRGCCTTGTATTAAAAGGGTGGGAAAAAATTTTGAAGCCTGTGGTGACTGCAAGGACCTCACTTTCTTTGCATCTTCAGCATGGGTGTCAAAGGCTGAAAGGCAGAATATCTGTTAGTTTCAGAGTTCATTGACCTACAAGTGTATGGTGCTAGTTTGTTAAGCAACATGTTAAAAGTGAGGTTCGGCTTCCCTTTGACMGGAAAGGAAAACCTTTCTGTGGGGTGTGAATGTCTCTTGCTAGGCTGGCATTGTCTCGTTTCTCCTCATGGAGTCATTGCTTGTACTGCTGCCTCAGGAGACAGAAATCTCTGCTAATTAAACTGTGTCTCTTACAAACCTTATGGGCATAACTTGTGAAATTGTGATGCTCTGTGCTGTATTTCAAATCCCTGCTATATCTGTAAATTCGGTGAACTTAAGCTTTATTTTCTGGAACAAATATCAAGGAGGAGCATGTATGTGATTGATGTGTGTTCATAAGGAGATGGCTTCAAACTTGCAAGCCCATGGCTAACTGTGAGGTTTTAATGGAGCAGATCTACAATTTAGGTGATGATTAATGAATRCATAGTCAAGGMGCATTGTTTGATGGYATTACATGGATTCCTGCTGCAGACCGAACATTCTCTTCTGTGGGAGGTGTAGAACTGCCTGCTGTGGGTTCAAAACAAGCCATGCCCAGCAGCCAGTGTTCCCACTCTGTGGTGTGCCTTCCAGGTGGCACGTGTCGGGAGCAGCATGCCCTTTGTCCATGCCCTGCCGGATCTGCTCCTCAAAGGGCTTCTTTCAGGGTGACAGCGGAAAATGTGACAGCCTTGTCATCCATTCTGCTGCGTGCCAGCGTGGAGGAGGAAAACACCCAGGGAAGAGCGTTTTTTGTGGCTTGCCAAGCGCAGCCCTGCAGCTCCAGGGTTTGAGGGGAAAGTGCCATATGCTACCATTTGGCACGGTGGCTGCGGGGGCACAGAGCGCATCATTGTCCTCGACCTTGGCGGAAGGAGCTGGCAGTGTGCCTGCTGGGATGCTGCCTTTGGCAAGAGCTGCGAGAGGGAGGGACGTGGTGCTGAAAGGGCAAACGTGTCTGTGCCTCGCATGGCACAGTGGTGCAAGGGCTGGGGGAGAGGGACAGGGTGCCTCAGGCACCATGGGGCACTTTCACTCTGCCATGGAAGGACAGGCTGCACCAGCACCGAGTGGGACCAGCAAGSGGCTGCCAACCCGTGGTGGGATAATGTGCCACTCAGGAACCACAGCAACATTCAGGCTCTTAGTTAGAGTGGTAACAACAGGAGGCTTATGCCAGCTGATGAGGGAGTGAGCTAGCTCTGTGGAGACCTTGCTGAACTTGGATAGATATCCCCAAACTTGATTAAACACACTAGGGGCTGGTTTCCTTCTGAAGGCCATGGCATCTGCAGCTTCGTGCCTTTCACTTTGTTTTGTGGTTTACCAGGTGTACACCTTGTTTTCTAGGGACAGAGGATAGAGTAGGGGCCTGGGGGAAAAACTTCAAGTAAACTGCCTAAAGCATGACATATATCTTTGAATGGAGAAAAAATGCTAATGTCTCAGCTATGAGAAGAAGATGGTGCCAAGGTGGGAGAGTATACTTTCAGCAGCAGGCAAGCCAAACAGTAAAATCAAGGTAWGAGATAMAATAATGGCTGGAGCTGAGGAGAASAAATAACGGAATTAAGCAATGAGYTGCTAAAAAGGGTATATAAAGGGGGAGTGTTTATATTAGAGGAACATGAAATAATTTGTGCCATACCCTTGTCATTTCCTTATYGAGAGTCAAATTGTGGTAAAGCCTAAAGGACAGTCCCAGTATAAAATCTGTTCCTGCAAGGCACACGTGCATGCCCACACTGTCTTTCTGTTTCCAGTATCACAGAGGAGCAGCTCTGGAATGGCAAAAGAGAATTCCGGCAGGGAGGGCAGCCTGCAGTTCATTATGGGCCTGGGATGAATAAAAGCACGTTTAGCTTCCATCTGTTCCAGTTTGGATGATGCYGCTAGAAGGGTCATGGCTTTGTCAGTGATTGATGTCTGAAGTCATTGCCATTTTTAGCTCATCCAAATTTTTGCCCCTTCTGTTTACTGGACATCTATTTTTCTTTTTGACATGTATTGYCAGATACACTGCAGGTGGTGATAAGCTACAGGTGTTAGATGAAGTGAATCTCTCCTTGCTGTCTCTCCMTCTTTCCCTGCTGCACGTGGTACAGAAATGATGGGGAATGGGAGTAGTTAGGGATATGTTTTGGCACCATTCAGATAACTGTAATTTTGCTTTCCTGGAATTATATGCATAATTACCTTACTGTTTTTGAGATATTATTAAAGCATGAATGTAGCTCAAAAGTAATAAAAAACCTAGTCGTTCAGCTATAGTGCAATTCAAGAAATGGATTACCTGTCAAATACTTCATTTTCTGAATCCTGATATAAAAACATTTCTCATCTTTTTTTTTTTTTTACATCTGTGCTGCCTTGCGATTAAAAAGTCATCAAGGTATGTCCTAAATAGTTTCCCTTAAAATAAAAATCTATTGTGAATCTATGTAAAATGGTGCACCATACACTGAATACCCAATTATAGCATTCAGTAGTTCTTCCTGCAAAGTGGCAAGAAATCAACATTGTAGGCACATAAGAGAGCCCAGCATTCTACCTCAGAAAATTGTCATAATGACAGTGCTTGGGCCCATGGACAAGCATGTGTTTCCTTCAGAGAGGTTTGTCCTTTCTGYGTATCTCTAGAGGCAATCTCTATGGACTGAAGAGTAGTATTTTGCCACAAATKATTGCAAATCCATTTACTGTAGTTCCATGTTATTAATCCTTGTGAACTTTTGTGATACCTAACCTGCGTTTATTGAAAATGCTGTAATTGCTGTCTTAATTCAAAGTGCATATTTGTGATTCTCATTTAAAAGCCTTGTCAAAGGTGAGTTAGACTCCAGTGTTCTAAAATCTATTTAAAGAATCCCCAGAGGCTTTTTATGTGTTAGATTTTTTAAAGCCACAAAGATTTGCAGAGGAATGGGCTCTCTTAAAGAAGGTGCTGTAATAGGTGTACGTGTATTCGTTGATTTATTTTGTTTGGAGTACAGCTTTGTCCACACGTGCAGATGATGGGAGAAGAAAGATGTGAAAGCCATATCCCACTTGAAAGCGCTTTTGATGTCGTGGGACTCCTACACACTTCAGTGATAAAACCACAGTTCAGATAGGTTTGGCAGAGTGTCAGCACCAGAGCTGGGATAACTGAGGTTTATGTTCTCAGAGTATCATTAAGTACTGTTGGATCTGCAGCTGTTTTTTAATGCATCAGCTCTCTTTTAATTCTGTGACATGTGTGACACCCCCTCAAACCATGTTAGCCCATGGTTGAGTCTTCGTATCTGAAATACAGGCAGCAATGCATAGTGCTTTTCCTAAGGTGTTCTGTGGTTTTTTTTTCTCTACCAGTGAATTTGAGAYGAGTGCAATGCTACTGAGTTATGTGAACTTGACCTTAAAGTTGTCCTTGTAATTAGTCACTCTCTCTGTTCTTTGATTGTTTGTTTTAATATCAGTATTGTTATTATTTTTGAAAGCAGATAATTTATACAATTCAGAATTACCCTACTGATCAGCAGAAATTGTKATCTCTGTAACAGTAATGTGAAAATTTCTTTTTGTGAAGTGATGGGGAGATCAGTATAATGTGAAGTGTGTGGCAGTTCTTTCGGTGATTATTTCGCTGATTTATGTACTTAAGTGATTCATCCTGGCCAGCTCTTACACAGAATGAAGTTTAAATTCAAACTGGATTTTTTCTGCATCTGAGGCAGTGATCCATGACGTCTGTACTCCACAGGAGTGTTTTGTTCTGCAGTGTGACAGAGAACCCCTCTCCTACTAAACAGATCTACTGAATAGTTTCTCTATGCTTAAAATTAATCTAAGTACTCGAAGATCAGCTTCTCTAAATTCATTTAGTATTTCTGCTGTGGTGGGTGACAAAGTAATAAAGAGCTCTCAAATGTAAGGGCCTTGTAAACAGRCTGAACGGTGTCCTGRTACRGTGCCAGGCAATTAGCTGAGAGCAYCCTTGTTTGCTGCTGCTTCCAGTTTCCTTCAGATTTTGTATCCTGTGGCAGCAAGTAGTGGTATTGTCGTCAGCCCTTTGGCTGTTCCTGTACTTTCTCCAGTTCTGTCTTGCTGAGGGAAAAAATTGCAATCCCCTTTTCATCCCTGATGAGTCTTTGCTTCCTCTCTCCTACATCTTCCTGCCTTAGAGCTAGCTGAGTTTTTGCCCTCACTGTTCTCTGAAAATTGTGAATGCCAGTCCTGTCCTGGTCACTCCACGCCCTCCTTACCCTTTGCAAACCCTCCTGGTCTGAGTGACCGAAGCCTTCATGTAGCCTCACAAAAAATGTTGCTCCTGAAAGTCTCATAATCAGCTTTATGAGCAGGACTGGAAGGACTGTTTTCCCAGCTTATCATGAAGAACCAGTTATGGTTCASTCAGCATGAACAAAGTCTGATACCATTAAGAGTCCACTGGTTTTCAGAGAGACCTTAAAATCAAGGAAATTTTACGGTCCATGCAGCCATGAAGTTAATAAAGTTAATATTTCATTTTTATTGCCTGTGCTGCCCTGGGACGGGTGATGCAGGCCAAGTGCATGGCAGTGCTGCCCTCTGCAGCCTCCTGTTGTGTGGCCWCAGCAGTCCCGGGGAGTTGTTTTTAGGGCAGCTCTACCCGGGTAAGGCTGGGAATCTGCCCACCCTCAGCACGGGCATCTTAATGCTCRCTCCCTGTCATCACCCTGCTGATGGGCTTTCCAAGGGCCAGTTTTGCACCCCAGTCAGCCTTTCCTGTGCTGCTAAACAAGCTGGACTTGCCAGGTTTCCATGGGATGCCCTAACCTTGGCCCATGTTAATGATGCTCCTTCCAGTTATCAGTGCAGATACCTGTTGAGTGTCACAACTGTGTCTTGCTCCCTGATCTTCTTTGTCTCAAAGTTTGCACTTTCTGTGCCTATTACCAGTTCTGGCAAGCCACGGCAAGCAGACTTTCTGCTTTATAARTGGAATATTTTTGTAGATTACAGTTCTTTACTTGAAAATAAACAAACACTTTGGGAAAATGGATACAATGTCCATAGCAAGGTTTGTTCGCTTGTCTGCACTGTTGCCACTAGGATGATGTTTGGAAGAAGAGGTGGAATTTCTATGTATTTTTCACAGCAGTAATCTCTGGCTGGAGATGAGTAGTTGAATCTGTTAAGATAGCTTTGAAAAAGCCAAACAACATTTTCCTCCCTTATTTTTGTTTCTRTATTGGATAATCAAGTCTGTTTAATTCATTCAGTGTCTCATGTGAACAAATAACGTGGTATTCTGTCACCAGATATCTTGGTTGCCTCGTCTGTATTTACTGGTTTATGTAGTTACAGTGATCACTTCATGTGCCTCATTCAGCTACAAATGCTCTTCTTAAAATGTGAAAGGTTTGTGTTTAGTCTTAGTTAYTGTGTCCATGTGAATTGAAGTCATCCTGCATTTTCTTCATTGTGACTGAGAAGAGAGTTTGCCCTTGGTGTAATTAATTTAAAATTATCCCAGCAACATAGTCAACTTCCTAATAAATTATGTGAAGTCCCACGGTTGTGTGTATGATGACTTGGAAGAATTGAGCCAAGCCTTGACTTTCAGGCTGGGGAATTCAGTTTTAATCAATTCATCATGTCCTCACTGCGTATTTCTCAGCAGAAAAACATGCACTGTTTCTTGACTTTATTATTATCATCTTTTCTTGTGTGACTGTTTTATGTCCARAAATGAAACATGAGCAAGAATAATCTTTTCGGGAAGCCAGCAGGGAAACTCCMGAGATGTGTTAATAAGTTGAAATGATAACTTGCAAAGCTTACAGAACCAAAGTAGGATGCTGACAACAGTTTTGTTATTGACTTTATTGTTCTGTACTCAGTTGTGAGTACAGCTGAGAGAAAATAACATGTATTTTAGCAGCTAAAATAAAAGCATGATGCTCTGTGCTGGAAAGCCAGGAAAGATTGATTCCATATATTATGAGTTGTGTCAAACTAGTGTGTCTCAGCTGTGCCAGCAGTTTACCAAGGTGAATCATCCTGTTCAAGTCTCCACTGACTATGAAGCAGCCCAAAAAATTGGAGAATTTTTTCTTAAATGTTGTATTAGGTCCTGTAACAAAAGTAGCAAGAAAGTAAAGAATAGAATAGAATTCTTCACTAGTATAATCTCAAGCTGGCAAGTTATAAAAGGCAGCAGGTATASTTGATAAACCATTTTCCCTTTCTCTTGACAGGCATATTTATCTGTCTTTAATCAACAGATGTATTACAGAAAGAAAAAAAATGTAAACAGTTTCTTCAGTTTGCATTGAAATCAYAAATTATTTTGAAATTTGAAAACTGGCAGATGTATGCAAGCAAAAAGCTTTCATATATAAATATGTTTGTTTCAGTGGGCTGCTCACTTTCTGCTCACTTGACTTATATAAAATGCTCTCCAGTTGCATTTCTGGTAGGCACTTGTACTCCAAAATGCTCTCTATGCTATTTTTTAGCTAAAAATAATAGCTTAGTGATACTGTGCTAATGACACKGTAGGTGTCTTGTCTGGGGTTACTTGAAAATTGTAGAGCGTTTGAAGTACAGGAGCTGCTGTAATCATTTGATGAAATGAACAACGGGGSTTTAAAAAGAGCCCAGTCTGGCTGCTGGGCTGAGTTCAAGAAGTATTGGCAGACAACAGGTGTAAAGACTACTGATCTCTATGTACAAGAAAAAAGTCAAGGTAATCAGAAAAGCCCACCTTCTGGAAGGTSCTGGTAGTTCAGCCACATAGCAGATGGAAGTAGTTAATGGAACATAAGTACAAGAATTAAAAAACAGACAAAGTTATAGAATCAGATGGTATTAAAGTGTGTTCTTCAAAATAGTGCATATAGATGCCATAAACTGCTAAATTAAGTAAAATTATTTTTCTGTATTTGTGCATGTGTTTATATGTTGAAGATACTTTGTATTGTGAAAAATAGTCAAATGGGAAATTATGCTTGGCCTTTGCTTTATGTTTTCATAAATTTTGATCATCCCTTGCATCCCATTTGGATGAATGGGATAGGCTGTATCTCCTCTCTAAGGAACAGTCCTCTCCTTGTCCCTGATGGCTCTCAGATTTGAAAATGAGCATTAGAGTTGTGGTAGAAAAGCTCACCTGAGGTACAATTCACTTCAGATTTTCTTTCCGTCTGCAATGGCCCTGAGAAGCAGTGTTTTCCTAGTGGGTTTGCCCCCCTCGTGTTACTGCTCAACAGATTGTCTTCTGAAATTGCTCTCAGCTTCAATGGGCAGCTCTCCCCTTCTTCTCTCCTTTTGGGATGTGTGGAGGAGAAGCTTCTAAACTGTTACATAAATCCTGCTTCATAATTGCCACAGAGCTTTGGGCTAATTACCAGCAATGGGAATGGAACCTACACTGGCTCAATGCTGAAACAGAGTGCCTAAAACATTATCTTTCCTTTTTGCATCTCTGTCTTGTAAGATTGTCTRCATCTAGGTCTCTCTAGGAGATCCTGGAGGATATGCTTCCTCAGCTGCCAGCCACATCAGTGCAGCCAATTCTGTTAARTATCTCCAGAAGCAAGGCCCCTGACAAATGCCGTGTATTTTAGGCTTGCAGTCCTCTGCCCAGCTCTAACACATCTTAATTCTGGAGCTGGCAGTGGCTGGCTCACTTGAGTGAGTCCTGGTGTGGTGCAGGCTGGCAAGCCAAGATGCAGTGGTGTCTCAGCAGTCACATGCTGGGTAAAGAGTAAATCTGAAATGGTATTTTTGATTGGATTAGGAATASCATTCTCAGCCCTGAAACATGGTTTATATTGCCATATTCTTTCTGTTAGTGCTGTGAAGAAGTTGGTATCTTGCACAGAATTGTGCATGCATTGCTGTGACTGATTGTAYCATGTGGATGTAGATTCTTTACCTGAGATCTGCCTAGGAGGTGCAGCTTTTTGGAAAAGCCTTTCTTGAATATCTGCATACTAAATTTTGAATAATAAAGAAAAATTGTTCTACCTTGAAATAATACGTTTCAAAATTAGATTTCAAAACTAGTCTATGTTGAAGAGAATGATTCACTCTTCTTTGGGGAAGGGGAAGTTCACCCTCACAGTTACTGAAGTTTGCTGAATGTGGTGTTTGTTGTGACTCTTGACCTTAATGTCTGTGTAACACTGTGAATATTTGGAAGTCTGGCCCCAAGTGGCCTCTGGGCACCTCAGAACTTGTTTTGGTTTTTGTTCTTTTCCCATTCCACTATTAAACACTGAAATATTTAATGGTTAGGGTAGATGTTTCACATGCTATACTATGCTAACAAGTATTTCACCTATGTGATGTAAGGAAAAGAAACTTAATTCCTGAACTGAGGTTAATTTAATAATGGTTTGGAAATGTTTTACAGGAGACTGCTTGTAGATTTTGTTTTTATTATAATGTTTTAGCATTCTGGCTAGTGATGCCGCCTCAGGAAAACTGGAGAACGCTGTAGTCAGGCCTGTCTCTGACTGACCCCATTGTACAGAYAAGTCACAGAAAATCCAAAGCAGAAAGGCAAACTTACAGCAGGAGAGTTTCCCTCCAGCTACCCAGCCTGGGGAGCGAGGAGAGCGTGCAGCTCCATGGGTGCAGGCAYGGACTCGCCAAAGGAGCTTCCCCTGCATGCTCTGAGGGACAGCCGTGGATCTGACTTTGGCAGAGTGGATGGGATTGAAATCTACTTCAAACATACCACCAAAGATTAATTAAAAACAAGCAGAGTGGATGGTAGAGCTGGAAGGAAAATGACAGTTCTCTGGGGGCGCTGGGATCAGGTTTCAGTCTCCAGTGCCCCGGCTCAGCTGGAGCTTTTCTCATTCTCTGACGTATTTGCAATATAAATAAAGCTATGTGCTAAAAAAAAAAAAAAAAAAAAAAAAAAAAAAAAAAAAAAGAAGAAGAAAAGTGTGTAATGTAGTGCCCAGGACTGTTTAGGTTTTAAGAGCAGATTTACAAAGCAAACTAAAATAGTTCTTCTTGCCTCTTCTTCTGGGCTGTCTCTTAAATCTTTTTAAGATTTGGCATTGAGACACGCCACATAAAAAAAAAATAATCCCAAATGCAGTTGGAGTCTGTCCTGGTTTACAAGGTTGGAATATTCAGCAAACTGGTTAAATAATGCCAAATTCTCTCAAAGACAGTGGGCTTTAGGCTTGAGTGTTTTAGCAAACTAGGGTAGCTGTRAATACAGGCTCTTTTTTTTTTTCTGTTTTCTTGTCTCTGTGGATGTTTAGGTTGAATATTAGGAAAATGCTCTTCACTGAGAGGGTGGCTGGGCACTGGAACGGGTATCCCAGGGAAGTGGTCACAGCTTCAAGTCTGCCAGAGAGAATTTGGACAAGGCTTTCAGGCACAGGTGGGATTCTGGGGGTGTCCTGTGCTGGATCAGGAGCTGGACTCAATAATTCCTGTGGGTCCCGTCCAACTCAGAATATTCTGTGATTCCATGACCTAGAACTGGTTGCCTCCAGCTTCAGGTTACAGAGGAATTGGAAAAGAATTTGAATGAACAAGAGGGCCATGCTGTGACTGTTTCTGGTGTTTGAACCGCTTCTCTTTACATGGAGTTTTGTAGTAAGTGGACAGATTTATCAGGGCTTGTTTTGGAATGTCAGCATTTATGATCCGAGAAGGTGCAGCTGTGTTGGTCTGTGCTGCTATACATCATCTATTAAATACATCAAAATATTTGGCAAAATTGACTTCTCAGTGGTGATGAATCTACGTTTTTATCAGTACTGCAAAGATGATGATGATGATGATTATTATTATTATTATTATTAATCTTCCCCAGAAAGGAACATTAATTTGTGACAAATCAGAATCCTGTCACAAAGTTGTTTTGTGGTTTAGCACCCTGCAAGAGAGTGTTTGGGTTGCTTGTTCTTATGTTTAGCTGGCAGTATTTTCATGTTTATACAAGAGACAATGTCATAAATAAAACATGGAGTTTCATTAATGCAGAGGGACATAAAAYTTAGTCACCTGCTTTTGCCAATCCTACTTGTGACCTGCTCACTGATTCCACTAAAATTTGCCTGAATGCTCTAAAAATCTTACAATGTATCTTCTGGTGTTTTGGAGAAGTTGAAAATGACCTCTGTCTGAAAAAACACCACTTAGAATATTGCAACATTACGTCTGACTCCTGATCCCTGCAACTGGCAAAGTTCCCAGCAACTTAATATAAACAAGAAGCAGCCCAATTATGACAGGATATTATGGAAAATACTGTAATACATTGAAATGGGAAAGAGRATTTTAGGTTGAAAACTACTAAGAATCAAATCTTAATTTAGCTGTAACAGTTAAGTTTAAACATCCTCTCTCCCTCATTTCCCCATGTGAATGTTCTGGGGGGTAAAACCATTGCAAGGRCTTGAGTAACTGCATGTGGTCAGGAAGTCTGTTCCAGATTTCCAGATTGCATCCAAAAGCCTTATGTTTAATAAGATATATCACAGCTCTGAAAGTATGTTCTTAAGTGGAAAATCAAGCAATAACATTGAAAGCCAGTCTGTTGTTCCTTGTGTATCTTACTGCATTCTAGAACTCCGTGAAAGAAGAAACCCACACAGCTACGCCATCTCTAGATGTTCCTTCTCTATAATTTATTATAATTTAAAAAAAGGAGGACTCTGTGGTTGAGTTACCTGTGAAATGTATTGACCTTTAAATGAGAACAGTATCTAAGATTTCACCTTTAYTGTTTCTCTTGAATTGACTTAGAACAAGGTTTGCAAAGATCAGGTCCTATTTCAGTGATAAGCAACACAGTTTTAATAATTAAAGCATCTATGGAGTATGTTTATATTCAGCAGAAGGGGGATGTGTGTGTATAAATAGGAGTATGCATACTTGGTATTGTTTATTTATATACACAATATGTTTAAAAACACTTTCTCCTTTTTGAGGTCAGAATTTATGCCTGCTATTGATAAAATGCATCTACAGGGTGATTGTTTTCAGAAACTTCAAACAAACGGTGCAGCATTAGAACTTTCACACTCCTGTCCCTGTCTTCTATGTGAGCATCCTCCTGGGGAAGTTCTTTGGCCTAACAGTTCAGTTTTGTATATAGTATAAGATTTTGATGCTTTACAAAGAATTTTTCYCCTAAAAGATAAATTTTTGCATACATGTTATTATGTTTAAAAAAT
Source organism: Malurus melanocephalus (assembly GCF_030028575.1). NCBI lineage: Eukaryota > Metazoa > Chordata > Aves > Passeriformes > Maluridae > Malurus > Malurus melanocephalus. Next base: position 157,129 of record NW_026623645.1, read on the forward strand.
TATTTTTTATAATGAGCAAGCAAGTGTGGTATTTTGAAAAGCTTTTGTCAGTTATAGAAATGCCACTTCAAAGGCAGTGCTTAGCTGTGCTTTACCTTTTTTGCTTGTATCCAGAATTTGGCAAGATCCTGGCTTTGGAAGAATTTTATTTTGGGGGTTTACGTGGTGCTGGGAAGGGTAATTGCATRTTTTCCCTTGATATTGCTGACATTTTTCAGGGGGGTTAATAAGGAAATACAGGTTTTTCTGTCTATCCTGTATCTGACCAGCCAGCATATTTGACAGTGTTCTGCATATTAGGAAATAATATGTCTCATGAGGCTCAGCCAAAGATGAACTTTGTGCTCCTTTAATGGCAGGAAGCAGAATGAAAAGGAAAAGGGCATTCATGTACTAATGCTTCCCACTCTGAGCTGACTCTTCTTTTTTTTTTTTTTTTCTTCCTCCCAGATGATTTAGTGGTGTAGCTACTTAATGACCTCAAATAGCACTAAAATAAACAGCTGCTTTCAGTACTTTCTAGCTAATATAGCCTATCAGCCCAACGAGTCATGGCAGAGCAATTAGATTCACTTCATTACTGATGGAGTAACTGGTAGACTGCAGATAAAGGTGTTTCCAAGACTGGCAGGCAGTTTAACATAAAGATGATGTCTCAAAAGTCCTGGATGCTTTTCAGTAGACTTAATTTAGGAATTAGTGGGAAGAAAATCTGGGAGTATTCCTAGTTTCTGMGAAGCATAGGTGATAAGTTATGTGATGCCACTCAGCATTTGTACAGTAGTCTTTAGAACTTCAGAAGCAGCTTTCTAGAAAGACTGTGTCAAGAAGACACTGTTTCAGCTGGGGAAGTGTTTAAGGTGAATAAGGTCTAGCAGTTGAAGAGAAGGCTTCAACATCTTCCTTCTCAATCTGCACTRCCTGGGAAACAAGACCACTTAAAGTTTGGGAAAAAAAACTGGTAAAGAAATACCTTGCAGATGTATGTGCTTTTGTTCAGAACTCATGAATGTTGGAGCCAACACTTAGTTGGTRAAATATTGATCCTGAAAGCATGCCTTTTGACCTTTAAATGATTGCTAATGGATACTAAATGAATAAAACATGCAGTGTAATACAGTGGTTGCTCTCTGAAGTCCCACAAACAGGGAAKGCCGTGCTCTTGCTGACATCCAGCAGGAGCTGTGGACACTGCCACTCATGATGCCTTTTGACTCCCATCTGTCAGTGTCCCCTGCTCCCAGGGCCATTTCTTTGTCTTGAGCCTTCTTCCTCTTGCTGTTAATGTTTGCTGGGAACACCAGCATAGCCCARCCATCACCACGGGTGCCTGCAGTGCTCAGCTCTTCTCATGGARTGTGTGGGATTGCTTTGAGTCTCATTGGAATTGTTTTCCTGCTGCTGCTGAAACTTACTTTCTACCCGCTTGTGCAACCCTCATGGATCTGCTTGTGCTCTTAGTCTTTCCTGGTTTGGAGACTGTCCAGYTCCCCTTAGCTCACTTGTGTTGGTCAAACACTGCTGCCTCATGATGCTGAGTGGCCCTTCTGCAGCTGTGTTGGGAGCACATGTCCCATTTCAGATGGCACAGGCTGACAGCAGGCAAAAGCCAAGCACCTTTCTCCTGCAGGAATGGATGTTTGYGGAGTGAAATACTGTTGGCCAGATAAATATAAGAAAAATTGCTACTCCTCTTTTTTTTTTTTTTTTCCCTCCTTCTTCATGTGGTCATCCTATTCCAAAAGCTGCTTGGACCTTGTCATTCCTTGCTTGTTAGTGGTGTAAGGAACATAATGCTTGTGGTGAATTCATAGCTTACAATGGTTGTGGATGTGGTGTGACACCTTTRTATTGGTGGTTAGAACATGCTTGGGAGCCATGAGGGTGTCATTTATTAATTTTAAGCCTCTAAAATGAAAGAAGAAAGTGGTTGTTCAAGCTGTCTGCTGGTTGTTTCAACTGATGATCTTAAAATCTGGTAGAAGAAGATAGGCACGAAGAAATCTAATGGGTGCTTTGCTGAATTAGACAAATTTAACTGGTGCTGTTTGTTTCAGAAACAACACACAAACACAGCCCAAGCTGGTGTATTTTTGTTGTGGCCACCATCAGCAAATGCAAAGCCTCTGTCAGACGTGTCCAAGTTTGCATCTGACCAAAGATGGCTCTTTGCTGCACTGTAGGAAATGGCTTGACCTTCTTAATACTATTAGCCCAGCTATTTAGACCTGCAAAAATGTATGGCAGCAGTTGAAAAAGCCTCCACCTCCAATATATTCTTTTTAGGATAATAATTACTAGGCCATTATCTGATTTTTGGGTCCTTTCAACTGTTTYTGCCTGTTATTTCTGCCAAGGAAACTCTTTCTTTGAGTACGAATGTAGCCTAAAGATCTAGTGTGAAAGAATAAATTTTTCTTCAGTGTCATGGAAATGTTAGCTTGATTCCTTTCAAGACACATGTTTCTTAACAAATGGAAGTAGTAATGCTCTAGTGCAGGAGATTTTCCTGAGGAAGCTTAGGTTTATGAAAAGATACTTTGATTTCTAGGAAAGTTTGTATCTGTAAATTGTGGTACCAGATGGACATTTGTGTTCCCCAAAACTGATAGTTTTGAAGGCCATTTGAAAGTTTTACGTAACTCAGAATGTAAATGAGATACTCAACTAGTGCTGCTAGCCAGAAAGTTAATTCCTTGTAGGTTTTATTGTCTCTTGACRGTAAGCCAGGTTGCATTCATGGGATATTTGATATACTAGCAGATAACAGTTTTGTGCTGCAGTCAGAAACGTGAATGTTTGCATGATTGGTATCGCAGACACTCAAACAAAACAAGGTTTAGCTCATCAATTTTTAATTGATAAAGTAAAAGCATAGGAGTAAAAAGCTTTTATATGCTAAAATAATCCCAGTTTATGCCACAGTGTTAAGACAATAAATGTGAATGGGATTTTACAATCTGATTTATTAATACACTTTTTTATTTCTGAGGATTATTTCTGAGAACTAAAATTTCTGAGGATTTCGTCATACCGTGTTTACTAATTCTATTCAGCGAAAGATTCAAACTAATTCTAGAGGGAAAACAAGGCACAGGTCCTGCAGCTGCCTTTCTATAATAGTCTGGAATTGATCCTTGGAAGCCACTAAGATTTATATATGAACAYGTATCCATTTTAAAGATTGTTTCATGGAGTATTGAGCATGCCATGAAGTGTGTTATCAAAAATACTGAAATGCTTGTTGGAGCTGTTTGRTATTTGTCACACATGAAGGAACGGGCACTCTCAGTATGTGCAATTGTGAATTCTCAGTGCAGCTTTGGCCCAGAGGCTGCTGTGTGTGCACACTTGGACAAGGGAGCTGTGCCTCCTCTCTTAGTACTTAAAAACTCAGTTCTATCAGACTTGAAGGTCCCTGAGTGTTACCAGACTGAGGCACAGATAAATTGGTAAATAAAAGCACTTTTCTGTCTGTGAGCCATAACTTTTTTGCTACCTTGTAGCAGTAGTATATGCAGTGGCCAGCTAAACCTGTTGTAAGCCAGGAATTAAATGCTGTGATCCCTAAGTATTCCCCCTGCAAGTAGCACACATGGAGCAAGCCCTTCCTTTCTGACACARTGCCTTCCTTCAGCCTGGCTGCATGTGAAGCAGAGTGTGCCCCAAGGTACTGGGATGTGACCACGGTGTGGAAGTCCTTAAGATTTGTGTACCATGCATAGGGAAGCCCTAGCACCAGTTAGGGCATTAGGCACCCTGAATAATAAAGGATTTGCCATAAGGTGTGGAAGAGAGGAAAAACACGATGTAAGCTGGATTTTCCAGTCTGCTGAGCCTTGTTCTTCCAGGCTTGCTTATTAAGAGATTTATTATAAAAGAGCTAAAAGTATCTGTTGAGGGTTTATTAAAGRTTTATTAAATAAAAGAGAAATACCCTTCAGAGACACTTATTCACTCCCTTTTTCTGTCCCTGTGCTGACTTTAAGGCAATGTTATAAATAGCTGAGGGCACGACCAAACAGTGTCTTGAAGAGGCCCCATCCTGGGCCCAAAGCTGTAAGAACAGGCATTTTCAAGACTGGGATTATGAAATATAGCAGGTCTCTGCAGAGAGCAGAAGCTTTGGGCTCTGGGTGCAACTGTTTGGACACTGGGTGCTGTTTCTAACTACTAGGACATCTCAGATATTGATAGACTGCATACAGTACAGGAGGGTGAAATCAGCCTTCTGTCAGCACATCCTAGGRCAAGGTTTGTTCTTGGGAATGCTTTAGAGTCATCCTCTTTATGCTTAGGTTTTWATGGATCTGTGTTAGGGACACATGGATGCGGTGCCTAAGTCTTTCATACATTGCATGCTCTTAGATGAGGAACCCCTGAGCAGACACACAACACTCCAGGCACCAATTGGAGACTGAACGACAATTAGAATAGAGTTAGAGTTAATAAATCTGGTGGAAAAACCTATTTGAGGAGGGTCAGCACAGAATGGGCACTTCTTCCCAGAAGAAGTGAGGAAATTGCAAAAGCCAGAAAAAGCCTCCTCCTGTAATAGSAACCCCAGGACCTAAAAGCTGGGAAGTAATGTACCTTGCTGGAGAACTTAAGAGTCAACACAGAGCAAGCCAAGATGGGAGAGTGAAYTATCTGTAAAACTGCCTGCACTAAATTATTTGCTTTCCACTTCMAAAAATGTAATAAACACTTTTAAAATACAATTTTTCTTCTGTTCTTGAAGCATCAGTGTCTGAAACAGTATCAGTTAAAATTCTCAGTAGTGGGGAGACAATACTGTCGTGGGTCTGCTATTTCAATCAAGTGAAGTTACTCTGTTCAAGACAGCAGTGAAGTCAGGAAGCTTGGGAAATAAATGGTAAGCCAGGCAACCCTTAGTTGCTTTTTAGAGAAATGGTTGCTCCCTCAGGCTATTAAAACATCTCCAGAGCATCAGCTGTGCATTTAGTGTGTGAAGAGATTGGCAGTTAATAACTCCAACTTGAGAGGCAGAGATAAAACTGTCCATCTGTGTTGATAGTGTTATGTCTTCTGATTTGTGTTTACAGCTCCTGTTTCCTGTGCTCTRTGAGGACAGAAGTAGTTCACATACATTCTAAAGGCATTAAAATATGCATGCACTGGAATGCAAAAGATGATTAAAATACCACGATTTGCTACTTACCATAACTAATCAGTACAGTCCACTGCCTTTCTGAATCCCCCATTTATGGAGTCCTTCTAATAAGGTTTTTAGTGAGCTTGTGAGTAAAAATTTCATATTTCACTGCTGTACATGTTGTCAAGTTATGGTCACAAACAGTAGGAAGTACTGTTGGTACTTTGAAAAATGAACAGATTTTTAAAAAATATTTTTGTAATGCCTCTTACCCTTATTCTGCTACTGCTCTCAGTGGAAAAAGAAAGGATTTGAAAATGTTCTTTTGTTTATCTGTCATCTGTTACTTTGCCTACTGTAATTCAAGAGGTTCTGCTAGTCTGCATTTCCTGGATAAGCAATTAAGAAAAATAGTGTCTTATCTGTTTTCTATGAAAAAATTGGATGAGAAAATACTGATTTACTCACATCTTGGTGCCTGTGCTTGAAATACTAGTGAAATTAAAGGGGAAGGTAGTTTGTATTATGCAGTTACCAACCACTTTTAATTGTCATTTACCAATAATTTCTTTTTTTTTAACCCCTATTTTTTTACCACTATCTCATTTTCTATTCAGGGTGGCCAAATGCTAGCAACCTGGAGTTGCCTAACACTGGAATATGCCAGTGGTTTGAGACTTGATCCTCTTCCCTCTGTTGAAACTGTGAAGGCTGTGGAAAAGGCTTGGAAGCAGTGCTGACACGCACTGGCATTAATTTTGAAAACTTAAAATTATTCTGGGCCTACAATGTTCTTGTTATGCCACCTGGTGCAAGGCAGACACGAAGAGATGCAACTCAGTGAACTGGTTCTGTGAAAAGGTCACAAGATAAGTGCGCATTTCTGCTGCATCCTGGAGTAGCTGGAAAACCTGGAGCACTGCTACAGTAGTTTTAGGAATCAGGAATATCATGGCCTTATACAGCAGGAAGTAGCAGAAATGTGGGTAATTTAGTGTGTCAGTACATTTTTTAAGGCCAGACTACCTCTCTGTATTCTTCTGCATTAATTCCTCAGTGGGCAGTGCACTGTTTTCCCATTGCTTTTGAAATTTGATTAATRTCACTTAAAGCAGTGCTGTGTCTACGCAGGCTGCTCACATGAACTGYACCCCAAAGTTTAGATGGAAATTCCTGCCTTTCTTCCAGTGCTGAGGTATTTCAGCTARTCATTGTAGCTTTAAAAATATTTATTGAATATTACACAACACAAAAAAATCTCCTAGAGACTTGTGCATCCTAGTGGGAATGCACAGATAGCCTGGCTGGTGCTGGCTGGGTGAGCACAGTTTGGAGTCCGCATGGGCATCCCTYGTTGTGCTGGAGTTTCTGTGGGGCTCTGCATTTTTCACTTGACTTGGCAGCTGTTGTCTGCCTGAACAAATCCATATCCCCTTTCCCAGACCACATCCTACTGGCATCCTGACCACAGGAAGCTAACAAAACAAAGCTTTATACAGAATACCTCTTTTTCAGTGTGGTCTGAGAGTTAGGGATTTTACACAGACTCCAGATTTATATCCAGAATTCTTCTTATAGTAGAGAAGCTTATGCCCAGATTTCTGTCGAGGAGTGCTGGCCTGGTGAACAGGGTGGGCAAGCAGCCATCAGCTGGACATTCTGGGGCCAGGCAGGCCAACTGTGTCACTCGTAGGTGAGAGAAGGGTGCCTGGTCCAGTTTGGGCTCCCCAGTAAAAGAACACAGTGATGTGCTGGCTTGTTGGAGCAGTGACAGAAGAGGAGAAGCTGAAGGAGCTGCCTCTTTCAGCCCTGAGAAGATGAAGGGGACTTTATCTTTCTGTCTGTGGATATATGATGGAGGGAGGGTACAGAGAAGGGAAGARATACAGAAATAAGCTTCCCCACCCTGTTCCTAGGTGAGCATTTATATATTGTTGACTGCKTTTGCAGCAGATTTTTGATACAATGGTTAGTAGAATTAAAGTTCTGCCCCGCAGGAGATGCACACACTATTTTTTGCACCAGTRTAATTGCTTGATGTTTATTTTGCTCCCATCAAAGCAGCCTGAATCCCACAGCATAGCAGCAGATCAGTGCTTTCCTCCTTTCTACTCTGCCTTACCTTTTCTTTGACAGAGAGCTGCTTCCCATTTGCATTCAGAGGGACAGCCTGCTCACTAGGCTCCAGTGCTTCCAGGGATCCTTGTGGGTTTRTGCCGTGCCCAGCTGGGGCTAGCTGGCAACAGGCATCCATATGGGAGGAATTTGTATTGTCTGAGGGGCCTGAACACTGGAGTACTGTAAATGGTGTTTTCACACACTGCAGCTAATTCCCACAGTTTCCATTGCTGTAGGCTGTTGCTTCTGATGAAAAACAAACAGCACAGTCTGGGAGCTGAGGAATGCAGTCTGCAGCGCAGTCAGCACGCGGCCTCCGCTGGAGTGGACAAATGGAGCTGGAAAGGGATCTGTGTAATGCCTGCACAAAACAGGGGTGTCCAAGCACAGTGCTCAGCGCTCCTCAGTGTCAGGGCCGTGATTCTAAGAGACTCCAAGAGCTTTATGGACTAAGTGGGGTAATTCACTTCAAGGGCTGGATGCTTTACCCTGTCAGTAAATGGAAGGGATTCCTTGAAGACACACTAACTTTCAGCTGTACAGTCAGTAGAGCAGTTTTCCAGTYAGGAGCAAGTAAATGGAAATCCTCACTAGTGCAGAGCATCTCCTGAATTTCTTAACGATGGTAGGGGACAGGCAGCTTTTGGGGGTCACACTGAGCAAACACAKTAAATGTACAATGTGGCTTTATGATGTTCAGATGACCGTGGATGTCATAATGATGCCCCTTCTCCTTTGACTATTGCCTGGCTTTTGCTCAGGCTCTCATCTTCCTTTCTCAACCCTTGGTTTTTCCTACTGTTGCTTGAGTCCCCCTTGCAATTTGCATGTTGCATTTTCTCATGAAGTGAAATGTGCAATAACAAAACAGTCTGGTTTGGACACTACTTAATAATTTGAATGTGTATAGTTCCAAATGCTGATATTGGTGATAAGCACACGTTTATCACACCAATAAATAATTCTCTACCACTTGCATGGGACAAACTCAACCTTTTTTGAGGCTGCCCTTGCACAGTGAAATACCTTGCTGTGCCTTGGAATTTTTCCTTGGCTAATTCTGGAAGATCTATGGAACTAGCCTCTAGATACTGCATTCTGTCTTAACTACTGTGCTGTGATTTAACATGAAAACTAATTGAGTAATTTTTTCCATGAGCTGCTGGTGGACAGGAGACTAAGTCAGTCTCACAGTATCCAGCCTCCTGTTGTGAGTAATTAACAGTGGGTTTTGGGGTTTTTTTTTTGAGGAAACCCTTTTATATTTTACTTAGATGCAAAAATAACTTTGTGTACAAAGAGCTTTTTGCYGGTACTTCAAGGATCTTTTCATTCTTCCCTGTGAAAAGGTGGAGATAATTAAATGRAACTTTAAAAGAGCAAATTGTATTGTCAGTGGAACTTCAGAAAGTGCCCCACCTGCCTTTGGTTCTGTGAGTGCTGGGAAATGCAGGTRAATCTCCTGTTATGTACAATATCACACAAGGACCAGACTGCTGCAAGTGGTGAGTGCTCGTGACCAGGATTGGCTGCTACCTGATCAGAGACAACAGATTTTTGAGCCCCACAGATGCTCACAGACCTGCAGCATCTTCTTGACTGACTTCAATGTGTTTGCAGTTTTGYAGAAGGCTCCTTGTAGGCAAATACCACGTGCCTGTGTATTCATACAGCCTAAGCTGAAATGYGTGAGTCAATCCTGGGCCTGAGAAGGAAACGGGTTTCTGGGTAATAATGTGATGAATGTCTCTGAGCTGTCTGGGAATGCCATAGCCAGCACTCTCCTTTCACTCCCCCTGGGAAATGCTGTAACTTCCAGCATGCATGTCTGCCATATAGGTCAGGGAAAAGGAGTGTGTGCAGTTTTGATTGTTTTTCCTCCTCTTTACTGCATTTTGGGAAAAGGAGAGGGGATATTTTTGTCATATTGACCGGATCAGATGTAACAGCTTAGCATTACCAGCAGTGTGTAGGCTCTGACCTTGTGAATGCGACGTGAGTTCCCAGCAGGACAGCACAGGCTTTTACCCTGGGGACAGAGTATTCAGTGCTTAATATGTTTAGGAGTATTTMCCCTGTGACCTGTAGCACTTCTTATTTTGGCCATGATACTTGGAAATTTTATTTGAGGTCACAGAAGTTCCTGAGTGYTGTCTGCTTGGGATGGTTGAATTGTTTCAGGGTGCAGATGCCACGCCACTGAGCAATCTCTGTGTAGGGCTGGCCTCTTCTCCTTTTGTAGGTAAAACCAACAAAACCAAAAATACATTTCTCTGAGATTGAAAGAGTTCATGCTTTATGACACTGTTTCCGTATATGCATCTATAAAATCCCATTTTAAGTAAAACAGGAGTGTAAAAGGGAATTTTGGAGAGGAGTAATGCCTTGCATATGCCCAGGAGGTTGAGTTGCTAATAATTACAGAGTTGCTATGCTAAGATCCCTCTCAGGAAAAGATGATCCTGATTTCTCAGTCAGTACTTCCTTTTCCCTCACAGCAGCTGGCTGACCACCCTTGACACACCTGGCTGCAAACTTAGTTACATACACAGGGAAATTGGGGTGTGGTAGTGGGATAAATATCTGGAAGTCTCTGCTGAGAAAGTAGCTGGCTGCACGTGTGGTTGTAAAGTGCATGATTYTCTATTTGTGATGGCATTACAGAGCATGAGACTGAAAGGCAGTCACCAAAAAACTGAGTGCCTCTTGTGTGTGTGTGCAGTAAATGTTGTAKTTTCCCCTTGTTAACGAAGATACAGAGCAAATCAGGAACATAGTATGCTCTCCCCTCTGGCCTGTCAGTTCCTAGAGCAGCTTAAGTGCTGCAGTTGTCAGAGATGCAACCATGGCTGGCCATACTAAACTGCTCCAAAAAAAAGGGCAAGCTATCCACTTGGAGGCACATTTTTTCCCAGAAGCCTTCAACCTTTAATCCTACTAACTGTAAACAAACAGTGACCTGGAAAAATCTTTTCATTTTCTTTTTTCCCYCCTCAAGTGTGGGAAGAGAAGTCCCACTCCTTAACCTTTGCACAGCTACATATTAATCTAATTTCCTACTCATCATGACCTAGTCATTTGGAAATTGCAACTACACTTCATCTGATTTTTCTTTCTATGTTTTTATATKATGTTTTTGTTGTTTCCCTGACTCTTGTTTTATGGTTCAGCCCTGGTTCATTAAGCTTCGGTCAGAAATATCAGTTGGAGGGCTCACAGCTTGTTGTCATTTCAGCTAATCAGACATTTGTAAATCACAAGGAGTTATTGCATATGGATGTGAAAACTAGGGCTCTCTCCTATTGTTCCTTCCTTTTCTTGGGAGACTTTGGCTGATCACTCCTTTTCTCTATGTTGGCCCAGTATACACTTTTCTGAGAACTTAGCATAATAACACACCTTTTTTCTAGCTGATTCAAGAAGCTGTGCCATCCTCTGCTCCCTGCTGCTCCTGTTGTCCTTGTGCAGTATTTGGGAAGTTATCACAGGCATTTTAGGACATCAGAAYGCACCTTATGCTTTGCTGTACTTCCATTCTGCAAGTAAAGCCCAACTGTTGTATCTGATCACTTAATTGAATAACAAACAAAAACGTTAGAGTTAAACTGGCCTCAGAAGAAAAATCATGTTTTGTATCCCTGTAAGAAATACCATAAGTTGCAGTTAAGCTGTTGTGGCAGTAGTTTTGAGTGATTGGTAGGTGCGACTAACTTTGATTTRAAACACTGACAGCAAATACTCACATCTCAAGAAATGTTGCAACCTTCCCTTAGCAGAAGTGTTGTGGGAAAATCAGAAACTTAGGCTTCTTTGAATTAAAAAGAAATAATAAACAAATTGAGTTATGGATTATGATGGTCAGTTGGCACAACTACTTTATTAGGGACATAGACCATTCCAAAGAGGGAAGGAGGTGACTCTTTTTCTCAGGTACCTTCCATTTGCTCGAGGTCTTATGAAAGATTTTAGTTATAAACATAATATTAGCAAGACTTTGATTAGCACCATACCTTTAATTCCCTGATATCACGTAGCATAACATCTTTTCCCATGCCTGTGCTTAATTGCTGCAAGTCCAGCAGTTCCCATGGCTTGTTACAAATTCTTTCCACTAAAATTGCTGAATCTTGGAATTCAAGCTATCAAAAGTTGCATCTGTGAAAGTAATGAATCCTACATCAAATCCTGAGTGATTTGACATCACTTCCTTAACTGTTTTCCATGTTCTCCCTCCCATTGCAAGTTTTCTCTTTTTATTTTTTTGAACATTTTTTTTTTTGAAGTTTGATCTCCCTTCTGGAAGCAGTATTTTTTTTTTTTTTCCTGACGGCTTTTTCCTTCGATTGAAAGAACAGTGTCATCTCAAACACAGKTTTTTTTGTTACTCTGTTTGCAGTAGTACAACACATTCAAAATTTTGCATGAGTAAAAATACCCCTATAGGCCTTCCAGAAGTGCCATAGTTAGGGAATTCTTGTGACCAGCAGGTATAACCCCAGTGTGCAGACAACGTGCTGTAAGGGAGCTGGCTGCCTCAACTAAGCTTCAGTGGCTAATTCTGAAGAAAAGCAAATTTAAGTGACAGTAGACATTGTGAACAGCTAAGTTATATTGCACAGGTTTTTTTTTTTTAATCATACCAGATGAGTTTTTTAATAGAAATAGTAGCTTTGCTGGGGGCTATTTTAATAACGCAGTAGATGGCAATTGAGATTGTCTCTGCACATTCACATTGCAGCACAAACACACACAAACACACATATGCTGAAAATTCAGTAGCCTGGTGGCTCCCAAAGGAGTTGACTGCATTATCAGATCATTGTACAGCTGAGCAGTCTCTAAACCCCACAGTTCCACAGATGTCTTGCTCCTGCAGAGCATATGTACCAGAGAAAGGAAAAACATAGGAAAAGTGGCCTGACTTCTTTCAGTGGTGTGGGGATGTGCCTCTTCTTTCTGAGAAGTAAAACAAGATGTCCCTGAGAGGTTACTCTGTCCTGTATTGACTTTCCTTCTTTTTTTTTTTCTCCCTTAAAGTAAATGAGGTCAACTTGAGCTTTCTGAAACCCTTATTGGAAATCTTTTTCCCAGACTTAAAGTGTTTGAATGAGTTTCCAATTAACAAAAAAAGCCCTTTAGTAATATAAATTAGTTAACACCCACTGAAGTAGTGAAAAAAACCCAACAAAATAGATGAATATCAAGCCTGTGAATGTAATCTATTTCCTTCTCTTGTCAGGTGATAAAGCAGGTGATAGTTTAGATGCTTGGTAARTGCAGGCCTGGCCCAGGAGAGTTTTGAGGGGAGATAAAAATGGCTTTTACAGCAGTAGAGCTGTGCTAGAACCCTTCCAATAAGGCAATTCCGTATTCCATACAAGATCAAAAAAAACCAATACTGTGATAATTCCAGTTCATTTTATTTACTGCTACATTTGAGGAGAGCTGTATATGCAGTAATACGTGCTTCCCTACACTCCTATCTTCCTTGATTATCCCCAGTTATTATACATTATCCAGAGAAATTACTGCTCAGCTCTCTCCCTGCAAGGGTAATTTCTCTGTTAACAGACTTTGATTCAGATGGTTGTCCCTACATCAAAGCTGGGACAAGTGGGTGCACATCTACTTAGAATTGTCTTTATTATTAAATTAGGAAACAAATAATAATTTTAGAATATTTTTGAAACAACAGACTGTACAGGGAGCAAAGATGGCTTCTTATTACCCAGTACCCATGGTACTCACCATGCTGCTATACAAATGAATAGTTTCAGGTGATCCATCTGCCCTTAGTGCAAATAGATGCCACACTAAAATGGAGGAAGATTACATTTGTAATTGCTCAACGTTTATCTTTTTCTTGAAACATTTATGGTTCATGAAACATTTATACCCATTTATGCTAAGAAGCAAGTAGAAAATAAGTGATGGCCCAAGGTCTTGGTTTTCTGAGGCAGAAGTATACAGACGCATTCAGTAAACTTGAAAATGAAGGAATAATTTACCCACTCTCTTAGAGAGATGTGGACATTTTAGCATTACCTCCTGTTCTTCTGCAGAGAGGTACTTCATCTTCTCTAAGAGCTGAGCACAGTGGGATTTTGTCATGAAGTAGCTAAGAATAAGTGCTTAATAAAGAAGGAATAAGTGATGGTGAAATTATGCACAAACAGCCAGTCCCTAATTCGCCAGGGAACTTACTCCATGTTCATTCTCTTTATTTTGGCCCTTAGGGTATTACCTTTGAGCAGAAGAAAAACAAACCAAAACTGTGCATATGGGGCACAGCTGGAGGATCCATGATAGCAGAGTAACTTGTGATTTGTGGATCCCCAGCACTGAACTGCTCCCTTACGGTGGCAGAGCAGGGCAGCACCAGTCTGTTAGAGCTGCTCTTTTACATTTTAATCTGTCTGCCTKTGCACTGCTCATCCCCAGGCACCCTCAAGATGAAACATTTCCCTGGGCTGAACAGAAATCCTTCTAGCTCCTAAAATCCTTTCTAGCTCCTATATGAACTAATAGGGTCRTATCCTCTTTCCTTGTGTTGTGGGCATGGCAAACTCCCCCTGCTGAAGGGAAGGGAAGCCAAGGCAGCTCTGATGACAACCAGTGTCTCGAAACCAAGTCTGAGAGAGCCTTCAGAAGGAACTGCTTATTTGGTAATTCTGTGTAAGTCATGCTTAAATAATGTCAAATGATTTGGCATTTGCTGGTGTCCATCTAAGTATGGTCCCAGGAAGGTGTAAAAGGAAAAAGAAAAGTTGTACAGTAATTTTATAAATGAAATCTGTAGGATCAGTTATGTTGAAAGATGCTGAGGTTCCTTTTAAGGTTTTGATCCTCTTTTTGCACCTTCCCTAGTGGTATAATGTGTAACTTTATATTTACRGCTTGTGAATCACCTTAGCACGGACCCAGGTTGTTTTTCAACCTCTCATTAGCTTTTAATATGCACTTGATCAAGTGAGCCACTTACTGACTAATTGCTCCAATTTGCATATTGATAAACTGAAGTGATAGTAACTGAGCTTGAAAAGCTCTCTGAGCAGTTCTTGTGGAAGACAGGGAATATCTCTCTTAATATTGCTTTCATAAACTATAGTTGTTCTCGTTATCTTGGAGCATCTCTGATTCAAAGGATGCTTTTGCATAGAATCACAAAAAWGAGAAAACTGGCTTATGCAGTCTGGAGTGTTTTTTGTTCAGAAAGGATTGTACTCCTGCATGGTACCGTCTTTGACAGTGCTGGCTGTTCCTTTTGAAAGCCCCTTGCCCTTCTCCATTGTGTGGCTGACCTTGCAGCATTCCTGTGTGCCTCTGGCTCTTTGAGCAGTATTTTGAGATCAAACTGTTCACTGTGATACATTGCATATTTTAGTCTTTGGAAGTGTAACTTMCCTAACTGGAAAAGAAATTAYTACCCCATCAAAATGTGCTCTTTTCTTACATAGTTCAGATGACCGGCTCCATAAACAGGGTGTAGGGTCACATTTGCTTTAAACAGCTGTGTCATCCCTTTGACATTGCGGGCAATTATTTTGCCTTCACTGGTAACTGGATTGCTTTTTGTGATGCGAGCATTTCAAAGTGTTTCATTAATGTGGTTCAGTGCCTGGGGCAGYGGCTGGCTGCTCCTCTGCCCACCCTTGTCCAGATGTTCTCTGTACAGTGCAGGTTGATCACGCATGGGCTGCCCCTCTGGTTGGATGCCAGGATGCACAGTGAGACTCTTCTGTGCACCTGCAGGTTTAACTTTGCCCTTGACACTCTTGATACCACCAAAATGTGGAATATGATACAGGACTTCCCTTGAGTGGCCCAGACATTGTCCACGTACCCTTTTCCTGTCTTAACTCAGGACTGTGGTTTTTCAAGAGAATCCTGAAGAGATAAGACAAAAGAAAATATGGAGAAAGGCCTATTTAAAATAAAGGCATGCTTTCCATCATTAAAGGTTTTTCCCCTGAAATCTTAAAAAAAGGCTGCCCGTAATCATATAGTGTATTCTCAAAGCAAATTACTTCCACCAAGAAACTTGGCTTGTGCCTTCCTGAAGAGCAGCCAAAGGAGAGGTAATATTTACCAGATTTGACATGAGAGATCAGTAGGAATGTAAATAGAATAGTCCTCCAAAAGACACTRAAGCCAGAGCAATCACCCTGCAGCTTTGACAAATTTGCTAACATCTGTTCTGGTGCCATTTCTGCWGTACAGACCTGCCATTAACCATGGAGATGAAAGGGCTTTAATTAAATGAGCAGATTGACATGTTAAACTTTGATATCWTCGTGCCATCTGGGTGSGTTATATTTGCAATTCTCTCYACAACTTCTTAGATTTAGGGTATAYTTCAGTGCTGCCCTGGTTATTTTTGAGAAGATACCCTGACCCTGGAGCTCTGGGGTTCCTAAGGCAAGGTGTCAGGCTCTATGTATGTAATGAGATGTATGTTGCAACATCTCACTTCTGAGCTGCATAAGTTTTCTTTTAAAATTTTGGTTTTGCAAATAGGTCTGGTTTTGCTAACACATCACCAGTCCTGGCTACAACTGCTACTGTAGATTTAAGATAATACAAGGAGTATCAGGATTACTTATTTATCATTACTAAACTTCAGTCAGTTGATAGTCAGCATGGGGTAAAGATTAAGAAACCTTTAAGAGGTGCCTTAAAACCCCCAGACTGTTCATATATTCATTCCCTGCTGGCAGTGTGTCGCTGGGTTCATACAAAGTAGTCAGTTCAAGAGAAGATTGCTCTTAATTAAGGTGGAAATTGATACGTAAAATTTTGCAGTGTTTTAGATGTCTAATGTGCTGAGTGTATTCAGCTTACACTGTAGTATTTGTCATCCCTTCAACTTGTAATAGATTGGAGCAGGGTGTTTAATATGATGAGATGCGGTTATAAATAAAAGGCTTTTATAGCTTCAGAGAAAATCTTTATACAGCTTAATTGTGTAGACAGGTTCAATTCCCAGGAAGGCCAAGAGGGAAATCAGTTGATAATTTTAATCCAGAATCAATTTACTTTCAGCTTTTGAAACGTGCTCATCTAAGTTTTTCATGCAGCAGTCAGTTGGTTCCTGCTGAAGTAGCAGGTGGAGGGTGGCTGRTGTGCTACTTCAGTTGGCTTTCCTTCATACAAAACTGAAGTATCTGGTGAACAGATGAAACCTTTTGGGAGTTGGTACTGCTAAACTGATAGAGATCAGTTTGAGTTCAGGTAAATACTTACATGTCTGCCAGCACYTTCATCTTGTAGATGATCTTTGTGCTGCAACACATGAGCCTAAAAGCCTATTAGCCTGTTGCTAAATGCTGCCTGCTTTCTGCCTTTTCAGCTGCAGGATGGTGTCTCCAATGTTGCAGGAAACTAAAGAAAAGGATTTGTCAGGATTTGAAGAGGTTTAAAGGTCTGAAAATGTCTGAACAACTGCTTGGGAGGCTGTGGATACAATGTCATAGTCTGGGTAGAGTGCAGGAAAACAGCTTCAGACTCTCTCTTCCCTGATAAAAACACTTAGTAAAATGAATAACTTGTACTTTAGTTTTTATGTATCTGGTTTCTTCAGAATGCAAGGACTAGGAACAAGGTTGTCTTTGACCAGCTAGGCCACCTTTTATCCAAGAGGCAGCAAGCTTCATGACCAATGCACTGTTTTTCATCTCTGTCTTTGTGTAATCACTGTTTGAAGGAAGGATGTCAGCTATTACAGGTGTTTGTGAATCCTGATGATATCAGATTGGACTTCATTTAGTATGTGGAAGGACACTAGGGTTTTGTAAATGCTGTTAGTCTGGTTGTATTACCATGCCTGTGCACACATTTTGTCTTGGATTGGCTTTAAAGAGAAATCAGTGAGCATCAAAGGGAGGAGTTGTGCTACCAGATGTAGGTATAAAGGCAAAGAAGGGTGAGAAGGATACACAAAATATGGGATATTTATGCGTCTGATAGTGAATGCACACCTGCAGTTTGGAATGTGCTGCATTTGTAGTATTAACAAGAAATTCCTGTATGTTTTTGAAGTCCTCTTGCTTCACTTGAAGTTATTTAAAGGATTTTTGCAGGACATCACATATCTGTGTGTCACACTGCTTCCAAAGGTTGCCTCTCCACAGCTATACTGGTTGGAAACGTTTTGATTATTTATCCTCCAGTAGATAGTACTGGCTGCTTCCAAATGTTACTCAACAGCTGTGACTCCTGGTGTGGYAGTGTGTAGTATACAGATGGATGTAGAATACCTGAGCCAAGGATCAGTGGGTGCTTGTATTTGTGGAATGTCTGTGTGCACGTATTTCACTTGGGGAGAATGGTCCTGCTTTACAGAGCTCAGGCTGATTTGGCTTAGTTCCTCAAAGTTCCCGACGTGCTTTGTAATCGACACAGATGCATTTAGGATGTAGCATGGTTCAGGGTGTTTAATTTCTCTGTGCTCCCCAAGGATGGCATGTTTACAAAGGGAAAACCAACTGTGTTTTATCTCCTTAGAAAAGTGTGCGATTGAAAGAAGTATAGGAAACGGTAATCTGAACAGTGTAAGACCATGGAACTAAATTGGATTGGTTTAGGGGTGGTGATTATAGTCTAAAAAGTCACATTCTTGTGTCCCAGAGCTGGAGGCAAAACTGCATTTTGTGTTCCTCTCCACRGGCTTCAGGGTTGCAGTGAACCTGCAGCACAGGTCGGGGAGCATGGCATGGGGGAAGGCTTTAATGAGCCCTGTTAAAGTAAAGAGCTCATAAATATCACCAGAGCAGTGAATCTATCTCCAAGCCTCTGTTAGGGTGTAAAATAGATCCTTCATGAAGTGCTGGCAGCAAGCCTAGATGTTTTCTGACAGGGCTGTGCTCTCAGTGCAGTATCATCCTGCCCTTTGGAAGATACTCAGGACTTGTTTCTTCTCTAGCTTGGACTGACCAAGAAATTAAGGGTTTTTTTAGTACCTGCTAAAAGTTGTGCAGTGAGTGTGACAGCTCAGCTCTTAACAGTCAGCAGAAATGGGCTGCTCAGGTAGGAGGCCCTTTGGAGTGGTAGATTCCMGGATTCCTTAGGGATGCCCACTCCAATACTGCAGCTGAGCAAGCCAAACTGAAAATGAGCTCATGGCTGTACCCTGCTATCACTTCAGAACAGGGAGTGTCTGCTGAGGACACCTCTACCCTGGGCAAATATGTAATTTTTTATTTTTAGCCTTGTTTGTGTTGGAGTGAGTAGTGGCCAGGAAAAAAAATACATTTCTGTTCTGGAGCTGCCTCTCAGATCTGTTTTAGATATTTCACCATTCCCCATTACATACTCAGTTCTTTGGTCCCTAGCACAGAGCAAGTCCAGAGGAGGGATACCACTCTGAGCTACCTGGTCTTGTGGAAGGTGTCTCTGCCAGTGGCAGGGGAATTGGAACTAGATGATCTTTGAGGTCCCTTCCTACCTAAACCATTCTGTGATTCTGTGATATGTTCATTTTGCTATTTGTGAAAAGGGATAAAGATACCTGCTTACTGCAGGCTAGAGGAATAATCTGTTTATGTAACTGCTTTCTGGGACATAGTTTATTAGCATTAGCCATAGGAAAAACTACTCTCTTGGAAGACAAGAAAACTACTAACTCCTGGAAGACAAMAGTTATGCCTAGTAGATGTTTTATTATTTTAGGGCTTAACCTGTGTGGGATATGGAGAGTGAATGTTCGGTACTCTTCTTTTGTCTCTGCTTATAGCAAACTACAGAAGCCTCTGTGGACAGAAGTGGGATTTCTACCTTCTTTCTGTGTTTTGCCTCAGTCCTTTCTCAAAGTTAGAGTACTGTAAAGTACAGAATTTTATCTTTGCCTTCCAGCTTGCTSTTGAATCCATGTTTTTGGAATAATATACTGATTCTAAATGCCARATTGTAGCTGATGTGTTTTTTCTGTGTGTGAGTTGTGAAATGATGGTGCACAGCTAGTTCTTGCCCTGTCATTGCTGTCCTCTCCCAGAACCTTTGGAATAAATACAAGCTTGTATTACTCCATGCCCTCATGGGAAAGGAACAACGATCTCCTGACAGAGCCCAGGTTACACAGGATGAGACAGGTCTCTCATGGCATCGATTGTATTATTAATACTTTATATATTAGCCATAAGTCACAGTTTTTTGTAGTATCYTTGAAGGTCCCATACATGATATAAAGACAAGCCTGTTTTATTGAGCTGGATGTCAAAGGTGTTACTGATTACAGTCATTTTTATCGTGAAGCAACAGGAGTGAAGCCGGAGTCTTATTGCATTGGAGCTGCTTCCAGGTGTCACACTATGGCAAGTTTCAATCATCTCATACTAGGGTTGTGTTTGAACTGATGACCCAGGAGGGAACAACTTTAAAGAGCTGGATTCATAACTGTGGTATTGCAGATGAACTGTACCACCCTGGTGCACATTCACTGAGCTGTTGGAAAAATGGCTGGGAAACAAATCCAGGGGAYGTGCTGTGTGTTTCTCAAAGGCAAAGAGTTTGAGAAGTTTTGTTTGCCACGTAAGAGCAAATAATGTGCTTTTCTGGCTCATTTAGAGGGATGTTTTCCATGGTCAAACCTCAAAACCATGTTCACCTTCAGAACCTCTGCTTATTTTCTGACTTCCTCTCTGGATTTGAAACCAAGACATTGCTGTCACCATCATTTTCACTGTGAGAAGACRCAGGTCCTATGTACTTTCCTTGACTCAAAGTTGACATGATTGTGTAATAAGWTTTGAATCCACATCTGAGCTTTCTGAATTCCATGTTTAATTAATAAATTTTTATTTACTCCTTTTTCTAAACCAAGGAACTAACAGCTGGTGTTTGCTTATGTCAAGTAGACAGATGCATCACACAAACACCATACTTTCCCATCATCAAAACTGAAAGGGAGTTAATATCTGAAGGGCAATTTGTGGATGCATCTGTGTTTATGAACCTGTTCATTTCAAATGTAACAAGCAGATWTGAGGGGAAGATAGAAAAGATTATGTCCTTATGGACTACAATTTCACAATAATTTTTTTTCCTGATGTTTTCTTCCAGACTTGCTCTAAAGTTTCTCCTATCTCCCATTCCCCTTTGGAGTAAGTGCTTTGAAAAATAGCATWTTTTGGCAATTTATTCTTGTGACCTAGCCCTTGGAGAGGGTTTCTCTAAGCTGCAAGGCAGAACAGCAGCCAAAAATGTAATTGGGCAAGTTAAATAGTGCRCAGCTGAGAGCCCTTTGCATGGTACAGCTGACAGAAGCTTCCATGAGAAGATCTCAGCATGATATTCAGAGTTATTTGGGCATCCCTGAGGGCTACACAAATCAAAGCCCAAATGCACAAACATATGGAGAAAGACTCATTTCTTACATATCAGCTGAACTGGATTTGGACTGCAGTGAAGTTGGAAGGAAATGGAGGAAAGCACTCTGGAAGATTTATTCTTGTGCTAGAATATGCAAAACCAGATGCTGCATCTGTATCACAGAGGAAATAATTTCTGCACCTTGTTCTCATCTCTGTGATTGTAATGTCCTCCTTGCTGTTACCATTGTGCGTGTGACTGACTTTTCACCTGTCTGTGAAATGTGTACAGTGATTTTATCCAGCAGTGTAACTGAAAGAGCAGTTCAGCTTCTCCTAGGAATGTCTAGTAATGCCTATCACTGTAATGCTGCCTTTAGTAATGTTAAGGGACAAGCTGACAGCTTTGCTTTCAGCAGAGATTATTTTATTGACAGTAAGAGACCTGCTGATAAAATGGAGGGCAGATCCAAATCTAGACATCCTCATGTTTTCAAGGCACTTTTAACAAAGAACCCTAAGTGTTCTTGCCACACTGAATTCCCTAAGCRGTTGGGGATTTGGGGTACTTTAAAGATTCTCTTGAGTACCTACACTGCATAACTGTCTTCCTCCACACCTCCTTCTTTACTATATTTGTGATCATGTTTAACATATGTCATTAAACCCAAAGGATATGCTCAACAGTTAAATTTACATTAGCATATGATCCTTAATTCACATTTCTGGGGGTTACTCCCATTTTGCATGTGTACCCCAGCTGGCACCTTTGAAAATGTTCCTGCCATAAACTACTAAAGGTTAAGAGAAGAGGCTCAAATCCCATTTAAACATGCATTATGAAAAAAAGAGAGTGTTCTGAACTCACATGAAGTATTAAAAAAATTACCCCAGTGTGCTGAGCTGTATCTCCAGCAATAAGGAARGATCTTTTCAGTGGGATATGAAGCAAGTACTTTAAGTGGCCGATCCCAAACCTTCGAGGCAGAGCAGAAATCAYTAGGTAGGTGGTTTCATCACTTAAGAAATTTAATTTAGTGCTGGTGATGGTACCAAAATGTCTGGCAAAAGAGCTTCTCTCACCTCAGCCAGCTGGCACTACAGGAGAACTTGTTGGACAGTCTGATACAGGGAGCTGCAGTAAGGATCATGACATTTGCAGGCAGCAAAGTTGCTGTGTTTCCCATCTTGCTTGTTTCCTGTGTTTCACTCCCCTTGTTCCCTGCCCACCTACACACACAGCTGCTCCCTGCCCAGGCGGCCCTGSTGTCCACCAGTGTCCAAAAATCTGAGGAACGCAGCCCCACAGCGCTGTGGCCAGTGCTGCGCCAGCCACTGGAACATGTGCTGTTTACAAAATACTGCTCTAAATATTCCCTGCAGCAATGGAGAAAAGAAGTGTGAAGCAACAAAAACAGAATGAGATTCCTTGCCTTTTCTGTGAACAGCAGGAAAGGTAGGAGGCTATTTCTAGTGTAGTTTGGACCAGGAGCATTGACTTATCTAAGCAGTGATCACTTGCATTCAGAGTCTGCTCCTTTGAGCCCTGGGCAGAGCAAGTGGACCCAGGGTCTCCACAGGCTTGTGGCACAACTTTTCCCTGGGTTTCCTCAGTGCCCTCCGAAGCCCAGCTGATTCACTTAGGTACAGTAACAGAGAGGATTGAAGCAAAACCTGATTTGTAATAAGGAATCCTACAGCACAAAGCTTTGGAATTTTGTCTCAATYAAAAGAACAACCTCTGTTTTGCAGGTAATTCTTGGGCCCCAGAGGTGCCTGTTGTTCTTGCTTATGTGCTTTTGACATATTTTGGTCAAAAGTCTCACAGGCTGGCTTTCAACCAAATTCACCTCCCACCACTGTATTGGGACCACCGTACTCTGATTTAGGTGGATGTTCAGAAGGAATTTTCTCAGGACAGAGAGGTTTAACTTCAGTAATTCAAATGAAAAATCGTGCATACTTGCTGTGATGTGGTTCAGCTGTCTGCAGGCCTTGGCAGTAGCAATCTCGTTGCGATTTCTGTAGTGAACTCTAAATCCTGGCAACTGTGGTCCAATATTTCCACTCGTCTTTCCATGCATGGTGTCAGCCAACATCTGACTCTTTGGAGAGTGGCTGACTGTTCTGTTGGATACTTACATCATCGGCTCGCTGTTAAACAGCAGAGGTGAATTAGTCACCAACAACACTGAACAATTCTCAGCACTTTCTTCACCTCCATCTCACCAGCACTGCCGGGCCCCAGGCTTTGGGAACAACTATCCAGGTTGATGCAAACACAAACCCACTGCTGTTAGGGGAGGAAGAGCTGGTGTGTGAACTGCTTCAAGAGCTTGACCCCTACGGATKAATGGGCCTGGGCAATACCCACTCGAGGTTGTTAAGAGAACTGGATGATTTCATTGAGAGTCTGCTCTCCGTAATCTTTGAATCAGAGAAGGCTACAAAAAGGCTGAAGTCATCCGCATCTACACGAAGGGCTTAAAGGAGGATCCAGGAGATTACAGGGGCCCATCAGTAATGCTTCAGCTTCTGGGAAGGTTACTAAAGGAATCCTCCTGGGAGCTATCTCAAGATAAATGAAGCAAGTGATTGGGAAAAGCCAGCATGGATTCACCAAGGGCAAATGGTGCTTGCCAGATCTGATCACCTTCTGTGATACAGGAACTGCTCTGTCCAAGTGGGGCGGGTGGTGGACATTGTTTAGCTGGATTCTCCAGGGCTTTTGACGCTGTTTCCCACAACCTTCTCCTTGGCAAAAGGACGCGTTTTGGACCAGACAAATGGTCTGTGCAGTGGATGGGGAACTGGCTGGCAGGAGGTCCCCAGAGGGTGTCCCTTTTCAGACTGGTGACCTGTCACAAGGGGGATCCAATCAGGATTGATATCGGGCCCAACACAGTTTAATATCCTCACAAGTGATCTGGATGATGGGACTAAGTGCACCCCAATAAAGTTTCCAATGATTCCAAACCTGATGGAGAAGTGGATGCTTCCAGAAGCGAGACCCACTCTGCAGGGAGACCGGGATAGGCTGGAAGAGCAGGCTACTGTGAACTTTATGAAGTTCAACAAGGACAAGTGTAAGGTCTTGAACCTCAGAAAACATAAGCCAGGGGTGCAGCACAGGTTGTGTGCAAGTTCTCCCTGTCTGGAAGCAGCTCTGTGGAAAGGGCCTTAGGGTGGACAGACAAGCTCAATGTGAGCAAACAGTGCTGCTGTGGCAGAGATCCACCTGGATGGTGGGATGAACCAACAAGGGCACCACCAGCAGAGATAAAGAGCCATTATCCTGTTCTATTCATTGCTTGTCAGGCCAGGAATATGTGTTCAGGTTTGGTCCCTGCTGTACAAAATTATGTAAACAAGCTGGAGATGGTCCAGAGAAGGGCCGCAAAGATGATCAAAGGACTGGGAGGGCTGCCATATGAGGAAAGGCTGAGAGAGATGGGTTTGGTCAGCATTGAGGAAAGGAGCCTTAGGGGAGGCCTTRTATCACCATATTTCTGGTATTTAAAGGGTGGTACAAAGATGGAGACTCCCTTTTTACAAGGAGTTGCATGGAAAAGGTGAATGGTAGTGGTCACAAATTACTTCTGGGGAGGTTCCAATTTGTTTGATCACTCCATGAACTCACTGGAGGAGAAGGAGCTGCAGAAAGCTTGTTGCTCAGACCTGGGGGACACAGATGATGTCTATAGCTGTCTCATTTGCCCTTGTAACTGGAGAGAACTGGGAATTAYTCAGAAAAACAATGTAGAGTGTGAGACTTGCTCAACATGACTGCAAGAGGCTGTGACCTAGGGCTGTGTTCATATTAACAGCAGTGTTCCCATGGATTTTGGTAGGGAAGGAGCTGCTGTGTAGCATTGGAATATGATGTATTAGGTGGGGAATATTTCTCTCCTATGGTGACTTCACTGGGTGCAGCTGGTCCTCAAATGTGTTTTGAAGTAGTTTCTCATTAGGATCACCTCATGGGAAGTAACAGATGGTGAAGTGAGACCAAATTAGTGAGAACGTTGTGCTCCGTTAATGCTCTTGTTCTCTATAAATAATAGCTGGGGAGTGGAATGAAGATGCTGTTATGTTTGTGGCTTCCTCTGCTGCTACGTAGATGTTACATGATGCCTTCCAGCATGTTTGGTCAGCAACAGAAAGGAGTAGAAGGAATCTGCCAGCTCTTTCACAAGGGCAAAAATATTGCAATTCTACTGCAGAACAAATAAAATCGAAGGAATGCTCAAAGACTGATGAGGGGAAACAAGTGGGAGACAATTTTACATTAATAGAAGTCTTTTCAGCTTCTTCCTATGAAAGTCAGTGAAACAAAACCCAGTGTCTCTCCTCTGATATTCCTAGTAAGTCTCAAACTTTCTAGTGTTTCCTTCTATCTGAAAATGTTCTTTTGAAATATATGTATCTTAGTAAGACTTAACTTGCTGTGGTTTAGACATCCTGGCTTGTTGTCAGGYGCACTTCCCAGCTGGAGCAACTACCAGGAGAATCCCTGTGGCTTTACCAGCCTTTTGGAATGCCACAAGTGGCTGCTGCCAGCCATCACCAGTACCTTCCCATTTCTTTGTGCACCACAGAGGGGATCTCTGTGAGTCTGGCATCCACTGACTGAAGGTTATACATTCAAATCTGTATCTGGCATCCCAGCTTGGATATTGGCAGCAGCTCTGGCATCTCTGTCTTGAACAACATCTTCGGCAGCTTTGGTCTTCAGTGATTGTTTTCAGGACACAACAATGAAAAGCTTTGAAAAAAACAGATCCTTCTGAGAATTTTCTTTTTGGACTTGTCAGCCTGTACAGTAAACTTTCCTTATAGACCATTTTCTACACTTTTTTTGCCAATCTTATTTACTGTCCTGCAGGGCAGATGCTTCTGTTAGTGAGACTCTTGAGGTGTGAGCCAGGATTAAATCCCGCTGTTTCCCATGCGAGTACTAACTCYACAGTGGAAGCAGGTGCTCATACGATTAAAAACCAACAACACAAATCTGAAAAACCCAACAGTGTGAAACTTTGATTTGCAGGAGGACATATGGATCTCTGAACAGCAGCTCAGAGACTAAGGAGATATACTTCCTCCAGGGATCTTTTATCATAAAAGCAGCTTAAGTGACTCACTCTTTCCCGAGGATATTCTTAAAACAACCCCACTCAATTCGTCTTTTAGTGGTCAGAAAGAAGATTTATTTTGTGCTGTCTTTCAAAAAAAGAAGAAAAAACTCCATCTTTTGGAAAAAGTCAATGGTTGTGTTTCCAGGAGGATCTGGGCTGTATTAAAGGTCTGTACGGCTCACTAATGCATGGACTGACTGGCACTATCTTCACTCAAGCAAGTGCTCCAGTGAAAAATTCAGAGCTATTTTTAGATCCCTTGCAACAAACTGCTTGATTGTAAGGCCCGGGGAACCGTGACACCGTGATCGCGAGGGGTCTGCTGGAAAAGGCAGAAGGACGAGGCACGGCAGCGTGCTGGCTACACCAGGGACTCCGGCTGATGCACAGAGGAACCCGCCAGGAGCAGGTATTTTAAATCCTCTCCTAAGCCTTGCTCTGCCCGCGAAATGAATCTGCTGGCCAGAGTCAGGGCATGAAAGCGTTAGCTGGCTGGCTCTATCTGCTCCTGCCCTTAAAGATTTCATTCCATAAATTCCTGTCCTGACCGTCAGCTTTTAAGTCGTCTCCTCTCGTTTCCTAGCCTTTTCTGGGATTTTGCGGGTTCTTTAGGCAAGTTAGCGAATGGCAGTAGCGGACGAGAGATAAGTTTCCCGAGCGGAAGGCGTCGTGCTSTGCTAGAAGCCCCGCCGTGGCAGTGCCTGGGTGAGTAGCCGGGAACAAGTAGGAGCTGCAGTAGCCAGAGGACGCGGGGTCGGTCCGAGCGGCCGGAGGGGCTGGAGCGGTGCCCGGGCCGAGTCCGAGTGCGTGCGGCCCCCGGCCCCAGCGCCGCGACCCCCGGCCCGCCGGCCCCGCCTCGGCTCTCCCCGCAGGTGGGTTCCTCTGGGGGCGGCCGGGCCCGGGGGGTTCGGGCACGGCTCCTGGGCGCGGTGGTCGCCATTCCTGCGCGGTGCCGTCACGGGCGGGACGGGCGCCAGCGGGCGGGCAGGGCGCGCCGGCTCCGGCCCCCGCGGCTCCTCGGGCTCGGCCGCCCGGTGCCGCTGCCAGGTGAGGCGGCGAGGCTCCGCGGCGCTCCTGTCCCGCAGCGGCGGCGGCACTGCCGGCGGGATGATCCCGGCTGCGTCCCGCCCGCCTCCTGCCCCGTTCCAAGAGCTGGTGCTGTGTCACAGTCCCTGCCGGCGTGCCCTGCTGGAAGAACGAGGATGCCGGCCTGCTGGGACGCTGGAGCGGCAGCTGGGCTGGGGCAGGGAAAGTTGTGCGTGTGTAAAGTGCGCTGGGKAGCGGGGCAGTGCTTTGCTGTCTGGCATTTGCATCCTTTTGTTTTAACTCGGYTGTGCAGCGCTTGCGAGTTCCTTGCTTCAGACTCAGACTCAGGCTTTAGAGTGAGCCTCCATGCAGTTTAGCTGTATTGCTGTGTTTTAAAATAACTACATGTGTTTCACCCTTAATGATACCATTATCTTAAAATAGCACGATGTGCTGCTTCCCTTGGGTTRCTTGGTAGAAAAAACAAGGAAGGGGAACTGCTGAATTCCCATGAACTCTGTGTTTAAAGATCCTGCTAGGTTATTCAGCATGCCGAGCTGCTGTAGCAGCCTTCTCTGTGTACTAGAAATGTACTCGAAACTGCTCTCTGCTGCTGTGGTKGTGTTCTGTTCWCTAGTTGTGCTTCAGGTACATTTGAAAAGACAGATAAAGTGGCACTTCTATAATGGGGTTTTCAGTGTGCTCCTGCTACATCTGTGCGTTTGTACATTAACAGTGCAGGTGGTGCAAGCGGAATAKCTGCAGCATGTATTGGCTTATGTGTGCATGAACTGTGTTCAGATAATTAGCTGACAATCAGTTACTTTCACGTGAGATGAAATAGTTAATGTTCTGCGGCTTGTCTAAAAAAAAAAAAAAAAAGTAATTTAAATACCGTTTTGTTCTCATTGGTTCTGGCCAATCCAGATTTTTATCCTCCAGAAATAGTCTTCATCACTAGTTGCCAGTTTCAGCATTAGTTACCAAAACAAAGGCAAGTAGAATGAAAAGTCAGTTACTCCATGGCATGAATTCAGTAAACTGAGTCTGCATAGTCTAGAACTTGTTATACTTTCTGAGAAATTAAACTGAAATAGTTGGATYTTCTTCAGGAAAAAAGTAGAAGTGGATGAGATTTTATTACACCTYCAATGCCAAATGTTTTAGTGTCATGACACTTCACTGGGAGATGCTGTACATCTCAGTGTTGGTGAAAACTCCGGGTCTGCTTATGGTGATGAAATGCACAAAGTTTAACAAACTGCTGGAAAGGTTAACTGGATATTTTTTAATCAGTGTTGTCTCTTCCCAGCCATTCCTCCTGTTATACCAGCTGTTTCAAGGGCAGGTACCACACAAACCTTTTCTAGAAACACTCACTGGTRTGTTGKGGTACTTATTTGTGTTTGCACAGARAATGCTTGTGCACAGTGCAGTCCTGGTATCTTTTAGGTAAGTAGTGCAGTTGATGGCTGGCATGTGCTGGAATCAGCGTGGACACGGGGGTACAGTCTGTGTGACTGACTCCGTCATCTAATTTTGATACTTGTGTACCTCTGTACTGGAAAGACACGAGGCCCTCAAAGCAAAAGACAAACTCAGTTACCTCAGAGGTGTTGCAGTTCGTCTCAACTGCCTACAGATGCTGTCCACTTCCCTGCTTGAGGACAGCTCAAAATAAAARTAATTGAATTGCTCTTAGGTAGTGYAAATSTGAGAGGTAAGGGGAACAGAGTTGTAATGCTTCTGAGAGCTGTTGAGTAAGCATGTGTTTACACAGTGGATATAAAATTGTACATTTGGATATAAAATCTCTCTTTCTTTTTCCCCACACCCTTAAGTCTTTTAATTAGATCAGTGGGTGAGATGCTGTGCTGCTGGTCACGCATCGTGCCTTAAGTACAGTCAGAGAAGGTGGCCCTGCAGGGTGTGTTGTAGCACCCTGATTCTGGAGTTGCTCATGATATTGTAGAGCTCCCTTCCTCTGCTCTGCTGCTGCCTCTGGCCTTATCTTTCCTAAATGGRGTTACATGTGTGCTTCAGTGTCTGTGCAGGTTCTGACACAGGGCAGAAATCTCATTTGAAGGAGGTGAAGTATCTTTCTGGCTTTATTGTCCCAATTGGGAAGTGATGGATTGCACATAAACTCTGCACCTGATACCTCYTGTGGGCCATAAATCCAAGCTGCAGCTCAAAAGCGAACTCTGAAGTCCAGACTGACTTTGTCATTTAAATGTCTATCCAGAKAAATACTGGTTTCTGAGCTACAGGTAAAGATGAGCAGTTGTCAAATTCTTTCTCATGTCCTGTAAATGCAGAGCAATAAATCACAGTTATCTGTTTTTAAAAAGTTTTCTGTTTTTTAATTTTTTTTGTATTCCCTGGTCTTTATTAGCTAATTCAAGTAGAGGTGGCTTATTAATTAAACATCATTTTCTAATGAATCCAGCTCATCCTTCTTAAGCCAGATCTGATACAAAACCAAACTCATTTTAATCATTAAATGAAGTAATTGACTTTTCTGTCTGTGAATGTCAGATGGTAGCAGATAATTGAAGTACTTAACCTGAATATTATCTGTAGACTGCAGCTYCCTCTTCTTACAAGATATAGTTATGAAATGTGCTAATACTGTGCATGTAGAAAGTTGCAAGTTCTCAGCATTCATTCCTGCTGGTAGAGGAGCAATTATAACCTTCTCCTGGCARCAGGTTTTGTGAGTAATGCATTTTTTAAATTTAACGATGAAAGTAAACGTCAGACTTTCAAAATTACCAGGAACGTGCTGGGGTCATTCAGGTTGTCCCAAGAGCTGCTCTGTCTGTGATGCCTCTGAGAACCTTCCCCTTTTCCAGGTATGCAGATAGATTCTGAACCGGCGCACTTTTCAGCTGATCTGGCAGCAGGGTAGAGGGAGCCTTGTACACAGAACTAAAAAAGCCCAGTTTCTGTGGATGGAAAAGGTGTCAGAGAATACCCAAACAGAAAATAAAAACGGGGCAGCTAGGAGTAGCAGAGAATGTTTGTTAAAAATAAACGTGATATGTTTAGAGAAGGGATGGGTTAGAATAGAACTTTTCATATGGAAGTGACCTACAAATGCTCATTCAGCCAAACTGCCTGACCACTTCACTTGACCAAAAGTTGAAGCATGTTATTAAGGGCATTGCTGAAATGCATCAGTCTYGGGGCAGAAGCCTGCAGTAGTGTTTAACCACCTTCTCAGTAAAGAAATGCTTTCTAATGTCCAGTCTAAATATCCCTTAATGCAGCTATGAGCCATTCTCATGCAGGAAAATACAGGTAATACTCATCTGTCTATGTGCTAAGATTGTTTCCTGAAAATGTGTGGAAAAGCTAACAACATCCAGCAGTTGTTTCAGCTTCCKTTTTTGCAGTCTGCTTCAGGCTTCGTTTGGTTTCCTTTATTGTCCCCCTGGGATATCTCTATTGCAAATGAGTTGGATTTGTAATGAGGAAGCAGTAGGTTTCCAATATTAAGTGAACAACCCCCCAAAATGTTTCCTCTAACAGTAAAAATTAACCATGCCTGTCTGTGGATTTTAAACTTCATCCAGTTAGGGAGCCAAATGATGGTGTTGTGTTACCAGAGGAAAGAGAKAGTGTATTTTGGCACCATTTGTTCATGTCCTCCCGTGGCCTGCCATTGAGATCYTTGTTTCAGTGTAAAAGAAAAAGGAGGGTTAGTGGCTTTGGACATCTCTGTTACTGTGTGCCACTAACATGAAAACTAATAAAATGATAGGTTGGAGGTGTAAAATATAGGCCTAGAGTTACTTAAAGTATGTGAGAGATGGCTGTGCAATTGGAGCTTGCAATAAATGGTCAAGGCTAAGATGGAAAAATCTATTGTTATTAAAAGTGGTATGTGCAATATATTTATTTAGGCACTCAGAGTCAGTAGAGCTGTGGCTGCCTCAAATGAGAAATCTGTTCTCAGGAAACATTTTTTTCATTTAAACTTAATTTGARGAGGTTTGAAAGTAGAATTCATTCTTGTGGAATTAGATTATGCCCTGGTTGTTATATTTCCTTCTTCTACATAATCTTGTCTTTCTCAGTTCCACAAATAGCTTTTTCATCTTGGTTGCCACTGGCAAAAGCCTGTAAGTAKGATTTTTGGACACATATGAGTGAATCAGAAATGCCGTGGTTGGAAGTTTTGCAGTCATTTGAAGGAGGTGCTGGAGCGATGGGGAAGGTCGATTGGCCAGATTGAAGCAAACTCAAAGTTTGAGTTTTTGTTT
>NW_026623645.1:188237-247494 GCF_030028575.1 Malurus melanocephalus
CCTATGAAAGTTCTGTCTCACACACTCTTACTTCAGAAATCAGGATGCACACCTTACCCAGTTCATCACACTGGCAGGAATGAATCTTGAGCCACAACCAGTGCGTTTAAGAACTGACATCCTGAGGGGGACAAGTGATCATGGGCTTATCTTTGTCTTTCTCTGCCTCCAAAAGAGGGGGGAATAGAGTGGGAAATACACATCCCATTTTGCCCTTTTCCTGAGTTACCCTGCTACATGGTAGAGCCTGTATCTTTGTTGCTGGGAGAGGTGAGAGGACACTGCCTAAGAGCTGAAGAAGCTAATGGAAACTGGAGCAATAGAAGGAGGATGCTGACATCCTTTGCCAAAGAAGTTCTTGCTTTAACCAGTCATTGTCTGATCCTAAAAGGAGGTGAGGCCRCTGGTGGGGTCTGTCTGCTTCGTAAAGGGCTTTGAATTCTCTCAACAGTGTCATGTTCATCAGGCAAAACAGGAASGGAAGGGAAGCTGTGCAAGTGCATCATCCTTACTCTTGCACTCCTTCCCAACCTTCCAAAACCAGATGTAACACCCTGAGGTTCACACGTGGTGTAGGGAGGGCTCTCAAGGGAAAGGAAAAAAGCTGTGGGGATTTGGGGCCAAGRAGATGAGAAATTGCATAAACTTTTWGTAGCCTTAAGGGCACCTAAGTGAACTATCAAAAACATTCTCTGGGCCAGCTTTCCAGCAGGAATATGCCTGTGTAGTGCCCAGGCTCTCCTGGGAGGGTCATCCTCACCTGCCAGGCCTCCCTCTCTCAGCATGGTCAGGTGGTGGTCCCGACTGCATTTGAATCCTGTTTAGCAAAAGGATCCCGAAGCATCAGTGCGTTTTTGTGAAATGGTGCAGTTCCTGCTATGTAATTATTACACCAAGGCCTCTCAAGTATTTGCCCTGATCCGTGACTTGACTTGTGATGCTGGCTGGTCCGGCTGGCAGCTGGCAAGTTGTTAAGTCGGTGCATGGGATGTTGCTTTAGTGTGAAATCCCCTGGGGGCAGAATCTACAGCCAAGCCAGCAGATTGCTGTGGCAGAAGCAGCAGCCTGTCTCCTGTCCTTGCACACACCTCCTCCCCTGTCTGCCTTCTCTTTGCTCCCCTGCAGCTCAGGAGATCCTGTCCTTCAACGCTGTAAGAATCCGGGCACTGGCAKCTTGCAGACGGAGAGGAGCTGATTTCTGCTTTTAACAACAAAACTGAAAGGAGGCTTTTACTTAAAGATAGGAATGAGTAGTAGTGAGAGACCTTTCTGCTTATGTGGGCCCTCACTCTGTCTTTTTAAAGTGGATAATACACCAACTTTTATAGGTAATGGTTTCTGACAGGTGTCACTGATTGCAAGTCACCTTATTGATCTGTTTAGATCCCTTCCAGTTCATGGAGTAGCACGTGAAATTACTACCTTTCTGATGAGTGTCCTGTAAAATCTCAGCTCAGGTACAGTGGGAAAGTATGTTGTAGTTATTTAAATTACAAGTTCTTTTCTTTAAACGGCATATTTATTTGACACACTTCACTTCATATGTGACCTTTGTCTCTACTGGTACATTTTCTGAGTTTATGACGCACTTCACATTCCTATAAAGCCTTTCACTGGGTGTTCTTATTCCCTTTACAAGCTTTAATTAACTGGAATACTCTGTCTCCCCTGTGAGGTCAGTAAATATTCTTAATTGCTTTTTGCAGAAAGAAGAAAATCTGGTAGAGAAATTTTAAAGGAATTCACCAATGCTGGGCCAAAAGCTACCGAGGAGGCAGGAGCAGGGGCTTTGGATCCTGAACCCTCTTTGGTGTGCAGCATTTCTCTTTCTTACATAAGCATGCATAGGAATGATGTAACCCAGAAGAGTGAGGCAAGATGTAGGTCAAGTTTCTTTTGTCTGTACATCTTCTGCTTTTTGACCTATAGGTTGCTGAAAGCAACAAAAGCCTATGGATGAGGGAGTCTTTTCAAAACGGTTAAAAAAGCAACAAGCAACSCCTGAAAGCCTCAATCCCCTCTAAAGAGTTATTTTTAGGAAGCTAAATCCAAGAAGAGTCCCCTGGGGGGGCCTGTACACAAAGTTTCTGTCTGGCTGCYTTTGGATAGCTTAAAGTTTTAATGCACTTGTCAGGCTGTCGCCTTTTGTGCCTGGTGAAAAACAGGGACCGGACTCAGCGAGCTGTGCGGATGGCACAGCTTAGCTGTTGCAGGGACAGCAAGGGGACAGAGCCTTCTTCAAGGCTGCTGCTGCCAACCCAGTAACTGGAGGTTTTGGAAAGAAGTAATGTGCAGTGTTAAGATGACTTTCAGTCCCATTTTGATCAAAGAATGTTGTTCACTCTGTCCTGAGTAAAAGGGGAAACAGATGTGTTGTTGTTGACTATATTGGAAAAAGGGCTGCACACACAACCATGAGCAGAAATTACCACATGCACTGATAACAACATAAATGTCATCCTCAGTTCTGAGGACCACCAAAGAAGGAAGGTTCACAGGGCATCTTTGTCCTTCCACAGCTGTGTGAAAAAGTTGTGTCTGTCCCTTCAACCGTGCTCCATACCACGTGGAARTTCTTTTTACCCTTAAGTACCTGGTGGTTTACTTTTGCTGGAAGTAGAKTGGCTCTAATGACAATGTTGGAAGGACTTTGAGCCTTTATTCTGTATTTGAACATCCTGAATGTAGGGGCAAGAGGAGACAATACAGGTTGGTCTGTTGAGAAAAAAGGGAGTAAGGTGCTGGAACCAGTGTCAGAGTAGCGGTGCAGAAGTACCATGGGAAGATAGTTTTTGCTCCTGGTGCTCTGAAACACTTCCCTGGGAGTTGAAGGCACTACTGGCTTTGTACARAGCAGGCTCTCGGCTGTGAAAGTTGCAAAGAAGCCAGGAGTAGCTGGGATAAGGAAGGCAAAAATCTTCATTTCCTGAAGCCCTTGGCAGTTGGCTGTGCCACTTTCCTTTACCCAGCACATGTTAAATAGATATAATATCAAGTGCAGTCATGTCGACAAATTGGATGAGCTGATTTAGGTGAGATCAGAATCGATGAGGAGTTAACTCTAGATTATTACTGCTTTGATGTTTGCAGCTCATATACTTTTTCCTAGAAAATAAATCACCTTTTTTTTCTACAGGGACACTAGAATGAAGGCTTAGACACAATTCATTTTTACTTCAACTCAACAGATCATGAATAAAAGCGTGTCTCTGTTATGAGAGTAGAGCTGCTTCCCCCCAAGAAAGCCTCATTAAAGCAGGGAAGGCTGGAGACACTATAGATTCCTGTAGCCTTGAACCGTGCTGGCGCAGGATAGTTGTTGAAACAGCAGTTATCACTTGGAATTGTTTTGAATTCTTGCCTGGAGACTTTAATTGGGGAGTTAATACAGAATTACCAACTGATAATTCTGGCTGATAGTGGAGAACTGTGATAGGTCAGGGGGTGACTTAAAACAACGTAAACTAAAACAAGAGCAGGTGCTGGTGGCTCTCATTTAAACCCAGACAAAATTAGCAACGAAATGAAGAGGGTCAGACCCACCATCTGGTATGTAAATATTGGGAAGCACATTTTTGGCAAACAGACCATCCCAGTGAACCTGCTGAACTGAAGGGAGGCTGGAGTGGGGAGTGTATCACCTATGGTATGGGAAGAGACTGCAAGGTGAAGCTTTCAGTCTCTTGATTCACAGGACRTAGGTTTGGTAGCTGTTGTTCTGTGTAAGAAATTGGTGTGGTGATTTTGCATTAAGGATGCTGCCCTCTGTCCTGTGGTTATTGCTGTTAAATTTGGAATGTGGGTGATTTAGTTGGTTAAATGAGGCTCACACMGCTGAAGTGACTTGTTGCTTGCTCTAAGTCTGTGCATCCATAATTTCCTAATGATAAAGCAAGCCCCAAAAGAGGCCCTGCTGCACCCAGGCATTGGGAGCTGGCGCTTCCCACCTGACCATGTCTCCACTGGGTGTCAAGCCCATAGGAAATAATTCAGTGTTTGCAAGCTAAATGCCTGGGTGCTTTAGGCATTTCCAGGTACTGAACATTTTGAAAGTACTGGAAAGTTTAATATTTCCTTAGTTGTGACAGGAAGAAATTGGTAATATGGGCAGGGGACCTCAGTCTGAGAGCTCTTCCAGCTTGGAAAAGCGTGCTTTTTTGGGGGTGGGGAAAGTTCCACAAACCCTCCAGCTGCTTATCCCTTTTTCCTGTCATCTGCTTGTCTTGTGTCTGCTGTGTTGCAGCTGGAACCAATGTTTCTTTTGCATCTTATGAACTAAATGAAAGTGTGTTTGCTTAAACAACCAGGATCAGGACAGAGTGGACTTGACCTTTATTTCTGACAGCCTATCTTCTGAGTTCATGGTAGTATTCCCAGGGGTGGAGTACCTACATACGAAAAAGAATCTTGCTTTTTTGCCTTTTTCTGTAACTAATGTGATTAAACTCATCATTTAACAGCCACAGACAGTCTGGATCAGGAAGGGCTTCTTGGCCATAAGCAGGCAAGGTGCAGGACTGCRTAGCTAATTAATTATTGGGTCTGGAAGAGGAAGATGAAGTGCTGAGATGTCACTGTAGAAAATTTTCTTCGGYGCTTTGTTAGCTTCCAGTTTGGAAAAAACTGACAGACTTGACAATAAAAATGTAGCTTTAGTCTAGAGAATGTAATTTACTGAATAACACTGTGTTGGTGGTAGATACCTGAGCATTTTCAGTACTGAGATCCAAGCATTGCAAAACCAGATGACAGGCATGTTYTTTTTCTGTAATCTGCAGGATCAACATCAGTGTTATAATAAAATCACTGYCATGCTGTCTGTCCCTTTTGTTACATGCCCCTTTGGGTTTTCTAGCTATTTCATCTACTTCTGCGCCTACCAGCTCATTGAAATGTTGGATGGGTATTTTGGCTAGTTCTGAGTGCCCTGTRTGCATTCAAAGCACTCAAAATAGCCTTCTAGTGCAGCTGAAACCACACAGTGATCTGAATTACATGGCTAAGTGAAAGAATGCCCTTAGATTCATTGCTTGACATTTAATATCCAGAGAAGATGGTGGTCATGTACTCATATACCATAAAAGATGTAAAATATATCTAAACCTGTACAGCACTGTGGAATTAAGTAGTTTGCCATCCCCTCTTGCAGGCTACTTTTACATCTGACAAATCAAAGCTGCCTCTTCTAAAGTGGGATTTTAAAAAGCCTCAAACAGCAGCCTCAAAAGAAAGGCTGCTCTCCATGGCTGGCAGCCAGCTGACTGGGAGGCAACCCCATCCTGCTCCCCCTGCCCACTTGCAGGGCAAGGGGATGTGTGGAGCAGCTTCACGCTGCTGCAGACATCAGAGGCATTAACAAGAAATGGCTCTTCCGCATAGAAACCGCTGTGGCAGCGTAATCTTTGTCCGGGGATGTTTAGGCAGCAGTCTGAGCTGCCCTAATGGGAATAAAACATACATTGGGCGAGTGCTGGAGGCCTGCACGGATATGGTCTGTTGGTAGCTGAAGGTGGGACTGAGCCGGGACAAGACAGAGTATCCACACTATCCTGGAAAAGTGGTTGGGACTGGAAAGGAGCAGCAGCTGTAACGAGCAGAGGTACTCCGTGTGCTTTTTGGTTTTGTACTGGGTGAGTAAAAGYAGCAGCAATGGTTAAAATGACATTGTGTTCATGGTGAGGTGGAAAAGTCCCCTTTTCAAAAATTATACTGGAAGTTACAAGTTCTCCCAGTATAAATATCACCAGATGAAGTTCGTTGTATTTCTGGTTGAAAGCTGTGAAAGCTGTGTTGAAAGTCATATAAAGATGCTTACATCCCTGCAGCATATGCTGGAATCTGTTTCCAAAAGCCTGGATCTTCCGAAACTTRCTTGTGATGTGGAAATTTCAACTTTGGTCAGTTCTTTGGAATGAGCATGTGGGACCTGTGGCTATAATGCACCTCCAGCTGAAGGGCAGAGCGGTGCTTCCTGATGAGAAATTTCCACTGTGTCCTTACTGGAAAAGCCTGTGTATATGTCATCATGTGCTATGAATAATTCCCCAGTGCTCCTGACAGAAAAGAAGCCTTGTTTTGGAGTTTGAATKTTTTAGGTAGCAGAAATAGAAATTATTTTTCTTTCTTAGAGAGAATTGTTTCAGTAAGTCTTGCAACAAGGCAGGATTATATRTGGGTGTGTTTTGGGGTTTTTTCCCATCAAAAAAATCACAAGGTTAAGGAAAAAGCCTCTCAACTTCCCAGACAGATCACAGTGGCATAGAATTATGGTAGTTTGGAAAGTTGTCAGCAAACAGGAAAATTAATGTAACTCTCATGCTTCATAGAAAAACCAGCTTCTTGTGTCAGAGATTTCATAAAAAGCACTGCTTTTTTAGTGTAGGCTTGTTATGAGAGAGATTTTTAATGCAGCAGAAGAAGTAGATATGCTCAGATATAGAAATGGATTAAGTGAAAAAGAATTAGAGGGTAAACTGTTGTTC
Source organism: Malurus melanocephalus (assembly GCF_030028575.1). Classification (NCBI taxonomy): domain Eukaryota; kingdom Metazoa; phylum Chordata; class Aves; order Passeriformes; family Maluridae; genus Malurus; species Malurus melanocephalus. Next base: position 194,720 of record NW_026623645.1, read on the forward strand.
TTGTAAATAGACAGGAAATAACCTACTCAAGTATGGCAGTGTTCCAGGGTATTCTGATATACAGCTCTGAGGAAAAGACTGGTAATGTAACTCAAGAAAGTGGGATTTATTGTGATTGTCTCAGAGAGAATTTTCAGATGACCTGAAGGTTTATTTGTGGCACCTTTTCTTTCCAGTGCTGTAGTTGGGCTGTCAGCCGTTTTACTGGATAGAGTGGTTGGTGAGATGGGAGCTGTTAGAGAGAAAGCGTGGGAGAATAACCTGGTAGGAATGGATGCATCTCTGTCAGCTCTGTACCTGGGTGTACCAAGGCTCAGGGCAGTTGCCCAAAAGCAGAGCTSCATGGGTGTGGGAAGAGGTGAATGTAGCAGGGTAATTTGCAGGGATGGTATTTTGTATCAATTCAGCAAAATTTGCAAGTCTGTTCTTGGATTGAATTAGAGGTAGAGCTCATTTAGTGATTGGTGGTAACTTGTTAGACCTGGATAGAAAATACTCCTTGCTTTGATAATTATATTCTGTATTTTTTCCATCCCAGTTTTCAGTCTTCCTTCTGCTCGCCTTGGTATTACACTACATGTAAGCTTTTTTTCCATCCTCTTTGCCACCACCGACTTGGAAGGAACTGACTCCTCCAGTTTGTTCAGCCAASTGTGCTCATAAAGGGCTTTGCTCCTAGCCCAGATGCTGAGGAASGCAGTTTGTTCATGGGTCACCTCCCTCAGCACGGTATCTACTGTGGGACTTGTCCTTGCTAACTCCTTTGGTATCTCATGCTTGAGTTGTCTCATTTTCAGGGGCTTGGCTCRGACAGTGTGTGCAGAGAGAGGGCAGTGGCATCTCACACCTGCCCTCTCCTCAGCATTCCTGCTGTATTTGCATTGAGATTACAYTGTGGGAGCTCTAAAATGGGATCTGGATCAGCTGAGTCCGGTCCCTCTGGAAAAAATCAGGCTCTCAAGGTGTCATACAAGTCATACAAGAACCTATAACCTGAATGCCCGTCTTGTTATTCTCTTTGTTTTGTAGTGTGGTGTAGGTCAGTTGCAAGATTTAGCTCACCAGTTCTGCTGGGAACTAAAGGAGTTTCCCTTGGGTAATTGTGTCTTAGGCTGTTTAAWGGATTGGATCTAAAAAAGATTCTTAACTATTTTGAAGCTCAGCTTAAATTCTTGTGGTATTGGAGRCAGCAAATGTCCTGTTTGGCTCTAGTGTTCACAAAAAAAGCGTTTCTATTTATCATGTCTTTAAAGCCTTAGTGCTCTATAAACCACATGTCTACCAAATTAAATTATTAATGGCTTGATATCATGGTACAGGGAACATATGGGATGCCTAATACAAACGAGGTCCCTTATAGCACCTGCCATTGTACTCTCCTGCCCCCTTCCTAGCATCTGCAGCTTTCTGTTCCTTAATTAGTGCTGGTTTCACTGTGAACAGAGGCTCATTCAGGAGCTCGCTGTTCAGCATGGCTTTCCASGAGAAATGTGAACGTGATGAGCGTCCCTGACCTTTTTGTCCTTGGCCATAAAAGTCTTTCCATTGTATGCAGCTGCATGTGCAGCAGGTTGGTGTTTGCCTTCTTGAAACACGTTAGGGATTAACCTTTTGCAAAAGCAAATTGCAGACAACGAAACCTGCCCGCCAGTGTGGGCTCTCACCTCTCTTCTTCCTGGGGCAGACGTTTGCCCCTGGCTTGGAACTCTRTTTGTTTTTTGGCAAATAAAAGCATTTGTCTTGCCCCAGTGAARGGAGCACTTTAATAAGGTTCTTGGAGACCTTCTGCACTCTCCCTTGAAATGTAAATTTATCCAGGAATGGAGATTATTTTGGAATGGCAGGAGCAAGAAAGTGATGCCTTTGTCATGAAGATGGAGAAAGCAGCCCGGTGCTATGTTAAAATATCTGTGCCTTTAATTAATATTGACTGAGTCTGCTCAGAAGAGAATGTTTATATTATGTGCTGTGGCTGRGGGGATGTTGAAATACAGGCAGGAATTATCAGTCAGGTTTCAGTCACGGCTGTCATCACTGTTGTGTTTCTCTTTGGCTTTTAAATCCTTTCCCTGTTTGTTAAAAGAGAAATTCACAGAACACCTTTCCTCGAGGAAGCTTGTTCTACAGTCTTAGGATCTAGCTTTCCATTCCCAGCTGAAGAACTTGGGAAAAATGCAAGAGGTAGGAGACTGCAAGAATAGCAAAGTGTAAATTAGTTGAAAATAAACATTTTACGGTATGTTAAATACCATCTGTGGGCTGCAACACAGTCTCCCTGTAGTGGAGAGTGATGGAAGCATGACTGGGGAAAAGCAGGACCTGGGAGAACAGGTGGAAGAGAGAGAGAGCAGAAACTATTACTCCCCAAAGGGAGGAGGCAAGATGGTGAGGCAGAGCAGAGGGAAAAASGCCATGCTGCAGATCACCAGCATTAGCTCTGGGGTCAGGTCTGAATGCCAGAGTAGAAGGCCCAGGTGCTGCTGTTTTGGGTTCTGTGACTGCAGGTGACCTTCAAAGTAATGCTCCCTAAAGGAACAGCAATTGTAGTGCCAGCCCCTGAAGCTCAGCTAGCAAAAGGCAGCAGTTTGGGACATTAAACAGTGTTTGCGATTATTTCCACCTTAGTGATTATGGCTTTGTTTTTGGTTCAGCTGTTGAGTATACATTGAGTTCAAAGCTGGGAGGGCAGAAACATTTGTTTGCATTATGAACAGAAAGATCRTTTGCAAACATTGAGGATTCAGATCAGCTTTCATGCTGGCAGGTAGCTGCTTGACCCAGGTCAAGAAACTGGGCAGCATTTCATGGGCTTCAGCCCAGACTGGCCCAGCTGGCCCAGGGAATCAGGTTCCATCCCCTTTCTTGCTGCTGGGATCCTTCTGCTAAACCAAACGGCACAAACACATCTGCCTGGTTCTGTACAGCGACAGACCGAAGAAATTGCTGCTGCCCTTCGTGCCTTACATTTAATTCCCCRTATCATGTATTTAATTGCCCATCTTAATGGTTTGTTACAAGAATTACGAAATGTCATCTTGCTTATAAAATAAGCAAAATGCCACAGTTGGCAGCTAGGTCCCGGGTAATGTGTTGGCATGGTATCAAAACGACTTGGTACCGATCACTGTACCTGTGGACAAGGTATCAGTGTGATAATGAATGTTTAAGTGTTTACACTTGTTTTACTCTAGTCAGTAAAATGGGARGAGAGCAGAGGGGAAGTGAGGAGTGGAACTGGTGGGGGCTGGAGTCAGTGGGGTCATGGGGAGCTGTGCTCCAGCTGTGGGGACTGCCTGCAGCCACAGAGAGGTTTGGGCGTTGATACAGTATTTGTGCTACCCAAAGCTTGGGTGCTCTAGTGAAGGAGGGCTGGAAGACTTGCCTGATATTCTTGGTTGACTGAAGCCATGCATGAAGTGATTTGAATTCACCAAATGGGTCAGGTAAAAATATGAGTAGATTTTGTATGTTGTTTTCAACAAATAATGGGTCAGGAGTTGTTTTTCCTTTTGAAAGAATTTTATCTCGCTTCTAACATTGCCAAGATTTCTATAAAAATATGGCATTAAATGAACAAAATATTTTAAATATTGCATTACAGTATATTTTTACTGCTCTGAAATGAGCATTTGCAGTTTTGTTTYACCAAGGAAGCCAAAAAGCTTGTCATTTTCAGTCAGTGAAAGGACTGTTTGGCTTTCTTTGGCGAGCACTCCACAAACTCACTTATTCACATAGCTATAAATACCTTAATATTTTCCTATCTACACATTTTGATTTATAACAGCAGCAGCTAAAGAAAATCACTGCTTTCYCAGTCTACAGTAAACTGCTGAAATATATTCTCACATATGTGTCTTTTCCTTTCTTGACTGAGTTATACACATGACAGAAAAAACGTGATGATAGGAAAATATGTGTTGTCTTTGGGCCACAGCCTGTGATGGATATACAAAAGAAAGAAAGATTTATGTGGGGATCAAAGGTATTTGTTGAAAGAGWTTTTCATAAACAACAGCAACAAAGGCTGGGGTCCCTCAGAGTGCCCCACARCACAGAGCAGACTGCATCCCTCCCTAGGTGTGGGTTGAGTTAAGGAAACACTGACTTGCCATCCTCAGTCTCTTTCCCAATTAAGAGCAGGTTCAGTTAGATGGAGATCTGATTCCTGTAGCTGCCTGAGCCATGTTTTCCTTCTCCATTCCTCTCCTTGCCGTGCAAATGTGTGCGTGTGTGGGATACAGAGCCTGAGGGTCTCTCCTCAAGTCTCCCTTACATTTCTTTTCTAGGCAGGGTGTTGCACGAGTCTCAAGGCTTTTTGTGCTTTTACCTCACAGCCTCATTCAGGAACCTGGCTGCTTTTTGTTGGCTGGACTGCCAATGCATTTCAAAAAACAAAAACATAATACCCTCCTGCGTCACAGGTCACATCTTCCTGTTGCGGGGTAGTTCACAGTTCCTGGAGCAGATTGTTGATACCTGAAGAGTGGATGAGGGAAAAGGCATCTTCATGCTGCTAAATATAATTAGTAGAGCAGAGGACTTTGCTTGGGATGGAGCCATTTGTTTTTCTCTTCTTTCGTATTTCTCTTAGGTAAGCAGAGGTTTATTTCCTGACTCTTCTTCTGAAAGAGCATTTGCTAGTTCGATGAAAATGAAGCAGCAGTGTTTCAAGGACAGCAGAGATCTGATGTGTTCTTTTAATCTCTGGAGGGGATGAGCAGGTAGCTGGGTGGGTGTAAGGCTGGCTGGGCAGTGTTGCTGCCACCCAAAGGCTTCTGCCATTGAGACAGAAGTGGCTGCTTCTGGTGCATCCCCTCCTGTTGCTCCAGGAGAACCAGGCTCAGTGGTATCTGCTGAGGCTATTAGCTGGTTAAATCTTGGCTCTGATTTCATCTTTGTGGGGTCATTAGCAACTTGGCATCTACTAGCAGCTAGAGTCTTCACCTTCTCATAACTGGCTTTTGTTATCATTCCAGTCACAAAGGCCTCTTGTGAAGGGGAACTCCACATGTGCATTACAAGAAGGAGCTGTGTGCCAGAACTATGGTAGTTTTTGTCACTCTGGGAGCTGAGAGCCAAGTCTCATTCTCTTCCCTGTGACCACAACACACAGTGGATGTTATATGAAAAGTAGCACAAAACTCAAGACACAAAGTCCTGATTCACGTCTCAGATCTACCAAAGTGTTTCTGGGGAAAGGGGCTCAGGTGCTGCCTTCTGCTGCAGAGCAGTCACTAATGAAAGTGCTTCACTTGGGTGGTTTCTGCATTTCTGTCTCTGTAATTTCAGCTGCCTTGGTGCTCTGTAGCTGTCTGGGTTGCTGTGGCTGTGCCAGCATGAGGCTGGCTCCCCTGCAAGGAATCATGAAAAGAAGTGGCTGCTTTTCTGCTCTCTTATCAAAATAYGCCAGGGGTGCTCAGCAACCTGAAAGGCTTGTGTTTGTTAATAATCCATGTCTGCAGCAGCCGGATGTTGAGCACCTCTCTGCCTTTTCACTGTGCTGGTTGTGATGGTTGCTAATGCCTTTTGCAGGTGCTGAGAATAGAGCAGATGCTGCTGTTCAGCAGCTCTTTAGAAGTAATCCCTGTGTGAGGCAGTCTTGGCTGTGTCACTTGTTTTAGGGGTTCAGGAAGCATTGTCTCCAGTGAAACAGCAGTGTTGATGGCAGGCAGCAGGCTGCCTGSTTCACTTGTTGTGACTGCAGTATTTCCTTGGGGTATCCCCAAGAACATGGGTGCCATTAGGGCTGGGTTTATGGAGAGTGTGGAACATCTGCTTCCTACAAAAGCTGTTGCCATAGCAGCTGTGAGCCTTAAGAATGGCTTCCTRATACAATTCGGGTATTTATTGTGCRCTAAGGGTTAAACAGAACAAAACAGTTGGTTCAAGAGCCAGCATAGTTGGACCTGTCCTTAGCCAAGCATCTCCACACCCATCACATCAGCAGTACACAGGCATGTCATGTTCAGAATTGCCATCTCTAAGCTGAATTTAAATGGAAGCAGAATTGGGAATGAGGAAGCCAAGACAGAGACTRGTCTGCACATTTTTCTGCTGCACAGATAGAAGACATGCTCTGAAAGAAAGAAGKCTGGAGCTTCAAATGCAAGCCACAGCATGGTTAAATTCCTGACTGACTTTTTTTTTGGTTTTTAACTCTATGTCATGTATGATTGATTGCTAATTTCTGCCTACTGGGAGAAGGAATTTCAGTGTCAACTATGTTTTCATTCTCCTCTTGCCACTTTAGCRTGGAAAATGGTAAAATGTCATTTGTTTGTATAAATATTTTACATTCTCATTTTTCATTTGTGTTGTCTTAAATCAAAATTGCTTGGGATTGTAATAGCCTCATTTTACTGAGGCACTTTTATGAATCTGTAATGAGAGGTTAAATGAACAGAGAGGAGGGGAAATGGGAGTTTTATCAGACTCTTGCACATAACACGAGTTCAGGACCGTAAATCCCAGTGGTGCTTCATTGCATTTGGAGTCCAGGGGCTGGGTGTAGCACAGGGTTACATTCTGACTAAAATCCTTCTCAAATTAGAAATGTTGTCTGTAGCTGACTAATAGGAKGGAGTGCTCGTGCCTTTGTGTGTTCAGCTTTGGGCTGAGGTCCACGAGCACTGTCTCCTTAGCCTTCATTGTCATGAGCAAGACCAAACATCACCCTGCACATGCACTTATTTCTAGGCCAGTTGCTGTAGTCAGTAGGGTTTGGAGACCCATCTGCAATCTTTATGGCTGCACTTATTCATCCAAATGCTTTAAAGCACCTGGTAGAAATTGCATCTGCCTGTTCGTGTTTGTCTTCAGTGTCTTGAACACGGAAACACTCTTCTCCTTCCTCTCTCTATCGTTTATGTTAGCTTTGCAGGTAAAATCTGTGGTATTCAGTCTCTGTGAACAGTGCCAGAAGAAGAGTTGGTGCACAGGACCTGTGCACTGTCCTGCGGTGGTCAACAGCAAATAAACTGCTYTGCCACCATGGTCACTGGGTGACCTGGAGCCAGAGGAGACCCCTCATGCCTCTGCAGCCTGTCCACTCTAGGTTTGCACAGACCACTTGCAAGTTTGGATTGAGAGCTGTGAGACAAGGTAGTACATTATTACATTTCCAGCCTCAGGCTCTCAATCTCCACTCTTTTGATCTCACCATTTACCAACTGTGTATTTTTTTCAAATATGTCGGTGGAAAGTAAATTTGTAATTCCATCTCATTTTTSTTTAGCAATTATACCACTGTATGCTCAAGGTTATTTGTTACCAAGTTGAATTACAGACRCAGTGTGTTGGGTTGGAAGTATCATCCTCAATAACTACTGCAGTTACTGTGCAGTAATAACATACCTGTCACATCAATATGTAGGGAACCGTAACAGCATGGTTTAAAACCTTTTTCACTGTATCTACCAGATACAGTGTGACAATTCTTTCTACCAGAACTTAGTGTGACAATTACATGAATCAAAACTGAGGCAGTGTCTAAGGAAGTAAAGTCTGGCAGACAGCTATACTCCAGCTTGAAATGCCATCTTGGTGTGTTTTAACATGTGCATTACATGAACTGAAGGAACCGGAACTGTATCTGAAAGAATGAGTTCTGAATGAGCAGAAGATGCAAGCTCCTTTTTAATAAATGATAGCCAAAAATCTGCTTTCTTTTCTTCAGAGCTTTGGATGTTAATGTTGTCTTCATAGCTGGAKCCCTGCTGCCCTCTAGGAATTTTTAATGAAATATGGTCAGCAGTACCACCTTATCTGTATTGGAAGCTAGGGATTCTTTTATTAGTCTTCAGTAATAATGTTATTGAAAATACTTCAGATTTCCATGGGGACTGCTGAATTATCATATCTTACTTTTGTAAGACCTTCAGGAGTTCTGCAGAGCCTCTCCATTACTGCAGTGTTCCTTAAGGCACTGGCAAAGTAAGCAGAAAGTGACTTTTAAATAAATTAATAGTTAAATCAGATTCTTCATTTAAAAGAGAGGTTACAGCATTGAGCAACACTCAGTTTCAGATTTCCAGTAGGGAGATGGTGTGCAGCAAATCTAATAGAAATATAATTTATGTTATTAGAAAGGTGTTCTGCCTTAAGTACCACATAGCAGGATATTTAGCATGGCATAACCTTGGACATAATGGCTCCCTGTATTATAAAGAGCTCTAGATTCAAAACAAATCCCAAACTGGGGAGGAAGTTTTATTGCAAACTGGCATTTTGTAGCTCTGACAATTAGGGTCAATATTGATGCCTCATAATCCTTCTTCCTCTCATAGGAGAGAATAAGTGGTATGTCAACATTGTGTGGGATCTGGCCCCTGTTATGAAAATAGCGGATTAAGTAATTGTCTGTGGTTAATGAATGCAGCTTGGTTAGCTGGGATTAGTGCAGAGAGAAGTGCAATGGAAATGCCTAACCCTAGGCAACTGAGCATCCTGGAAGGCTGTTTTTAAAGGATTACATATTTCAGTTTAAATTAAGAAATGKTGGATTAAGTTTTAGGATAGATACTCAACCTGTTATTTAAGAAAATACTGTAATTAATACTTAAGAAGTGGGAGAAACCCCACCGTGGTTGATGTGAGCTTTAGAGGCACAGAGGATCAAATGTAAGACTTGAGTATCCTGAATTCCCTGCACAGAAATGGCACATGGACAGCAGAGMACAGCCTGGCTGTTGGCAAGGCTCATCCTGTCCATACGTCCAGGCTTGTCAGGGCAGCAGGCGACACTGGGGGGATCACAAGGCAGTTTGTGTGGTACGAAGCTGAGGGATGGATTCAATTGCCTGGTTTCCAGCCCAGGTTTCCTGGGATCAATGCACTGAAATAACCTCCATGGTACGCAGGTGCTTCTCARCAGCAGGAGGGTTTTCTGGAGCGGGTCCTGACACAGTGACCATATTGCTTCTGCTGGCTTCATTCTCACACTTAGGCAGTTAAATTCATTTGTACAGGTGATCAAAAACCAAAAATATGTTCACCTTGTATGAAGACCTGATGAGGACGACTGCAGTGTTTTATATAAAATTGAAAATKAAATACTTTATGAGTAATGTTTTTTTGTTGTAGTATATTCAACTGAGTATTCTTTCATTACACCATTACCATTGATATCAGTAGTTGTTTAAGCAACAAATGTGAGAGAGATTTACATTTTTATCATAAGTTAAAAATCAGCTTGCAAAAGCGTGCTGTGAATAAGTTTGGACTAATATAACCCTACTGTTCTCAGTGGAAATATTCCAAACTTGCACCTCATGTTGGGGCTAGAATTGGCTGGTTGTTTGTTGTRTAGTACCATAATTGACATTCTGTGTGATACAGGAAAAATCTTGATGCAGAAGCACATGTTTCTATTTATATGTGGTAATCAATGAAACAGTGATGTCTGAGGTGAAATAAGCAGCTTAAAGTCAAGGCTGGTGGAAGCTAATACAAATCCCTGTAGTGAAATTAGGGATTTAATTTGCTATAGACTGATCTGCAGGAGGGAAAATACTATCACCTACTCTGAGTTGGTAAAACACATAATGAATTTATGCTTATTGCTGTTAATGGATGTCCTGGAAACAGTGTGTCTTGCATCTGACTCCTGCAGTCTTAGCACATGAGATTGTTGCAGAGGGAATATATTTGATAAACACCAGAGTAGTCCCCAGCACCTCTTTGTGCAGCTGGGACAAATCTTGGCAAGTCCCAAATCGAAGAAGAACACCCCGACAGCCACTGTGAGCAGAGCATGGTGAGGGGATGGATCACAGGGTCACTGCAGCTACTGACCCTCTGGTAGTGGTGAGTCTGTGTCACACTGATTATCATTGTTGYTTCTGTGTAATACTTTGGGATTTCCACCCCCCATTCCCCACATTGCAGTGTAGCATCATTGCAGTCCCTGGTTCCTGCAGTCTGGGTAGATTTGGGTGTATGTTCGTCTGTTTTTTTTAAATTGAAATATCCCCAGCACGTTATTTCACACAGCTCAATGGTTGCACAGGTGCTCTGTGTCCAGCTTTCCGATGCGGCATCATTTGGGACCTGCCCTCACTTTGCCTCTGAGGCTGTGGATGCTGCTACCACGTCTCACACACCTTTCAGCTGCCTCCTGTGCCCTCCCTCTGCTGTGTTTCTGTGCTKGCTGTGCTCTCAAGGGGAGTGCAAGGACCTAGGTCTGGTTAAGGGCAAAGGAACAGGTCTCAGCCCACTGCTGCTGGAGTCCTCATGTCTGTCCTTCAGGAAGCACTGGGGTCTAAATGCCATTTATTCCCGGCGCATAARGAGCCAGATGCTTATCTTCCTGTGCCACATACCTGAGGCTTTTGTTCTCACAGAAGTTAATGCTGCTCCTGATAAGTGTCGATCCCTCCTGTTGTGTGGCTGCTGCACCCCACCAGACTGGGGGGAGTCAGGAGGCTTGTTGATTCAGTAGCTCAGCTTTCCTGTTGAMACTGGATCCTTAAGTTAGGAATGGAGTGGAGGTTCCCACTGAGCAGCTGAGCTTTAAATGCCTCCATTGCTACCCACTCAGCGAGGCATGGAGAACTGCTGAGTTGGTTCTTTGTGTGATTTGCCATTATTTTTATGAGTCTGCAATTGCATTCGTTACTCTGATGGAGGAGTTGTGTTTTGGGTTTAGTTGGGATTTCTGTTTTTGCTTGAGACTTCTTCTATTTTTATGAATCAAATAATTGTTCAGTGTGAATTTCAAGCGCAGACTGTTTGTGTGTGTTGTGTTTACAGTATTTTCARCAGAGGATTTAGGCTGGGAATAGCTCAGTGACTGCACGCAATGTGCCGCTCATTCACAAGGCAGCATTTTTATATCAATGATCATTACATGGGCCTTGAAAACTGGTGTGTCAGTAAATTTCTGTTCTTGTGGTAGGCCAGTGAAAAGTCTGTGCTTACCTGATAGGGGTAAATTCTGCTGGTCTTGCTTTCTGTAACCTCACAGACCACTCATGAAGCTTACTTTGATCAGCAGTCAAAGTAGCTCCTTATTTTCTAAGTCATCACAAACAATGAAATATTCCAGATCTTTTCATTAAATATCTGTGGTTATCTTCRACTGTTTGCAGATCACATGATAGRAAAAGTACTRAAATTTTGTGCAATAAAGGTCTCGCCATCAGGCTATATTGCACATCTGTATAGATGCTTTTCCAGTGCATCGAACTTTTGGTAGTGCCATGGGGAAAACTGCCTACAGCAGTATGTGCATGCAGGGTATGGAAAGGACAATATATGTCTTGGGTAAATGTACCCAAATGTCATCACCAGGTGTACAGGATGGCAATATGCTTATTCATCACATTGTCACCTGAAATTTTATTAAGYTGGTTTTCTGTGTTTTGATGAGTCTTTCATAAATTTTTAATGAATTAAGCTTCCAGGTCCTGGCCTCCACAAATAAACAAGTAAACTACTGGTTCCCAAAACCTGTCTGTGACACTTGTCTCTTTTTCCCAAAAACATCTCTCCCAAAAACAGCTTTCTGAACATTTTTTTCTTTATGGAGTCTGTGGTTAGGTTTGGGAACTCCTTTATGTTTAAATTCACATTTCAGGGACTAAAGACAGAGGAAGTGGGTTTGGGTAGCAAAACATGTTTGCTTGTTTTTTAAATGAAGTCTCTGTACACTTGCCCACATGAGAAAATGCAAGGTGTTCTTTCAGAACTTGATCATTCTTCCTCGCTTCCCTGCAGCCTGGGAACAATTTCAGTGTGGTTTCTCCTCAGAGAGGAGTTGCTTTATTAAGTGGTTGGCTCCTGCAAATGGCAAACAGATTTCCTGTTTCCCTCAACCTGCTCATTTTTACGATAAGGGTTTTGACGTATAGCTGATACTATATGCACTAGGATAACTTCTATGGATAGCATTTCATTCCTTTGAAAAAAAACCCAAAATGCACACACCAGCAAAATACCCAGAAAACATGTTTTTAGATGACAGCTGCATTTCAATTCCCTGATGAACACCTTAACCCTAAAATGAAGTTCCTCATTTCACTCAGCTGAACTGCTTCACCTCAYCCTCTCACTGCAGAGAATGTTTGACCTCTGTAGTTTGTGATACAAACCCCAATCTGCCAATTTCTTTCTAGCCCAGTATGCTGGAGTAGGATTGGCAGTTTATCCCARGTGTAGTCTGCAAGCATAACTCTTCTTTCAGGAAATGGCACATTGCCAGCACTGCAGTCAGCATCCACCCCCTGTGATTCCTGCACCTCCATGCACACGCCAGAAACCTCCTTTGACCCTTGAGAAATAGCTTCAACCGTTCCATCCTTCGTTATAATTGTCCAAAGAACAACTGTGTTTAGGGCTAACAGTACCTATAAAAGTAATAATGACACTGAATTCTAAGGCTGGAATGGTGAGTGACCCTAGTGATAGGATGGCATGCAGGCAGCTGGCTTGGGGACACAGCCACCACTTTTCATGAATTAACTCTGTAGATTTACTCTTGTGAATTTACTATTGGATTGTTTTAGTGTGTGCAGGCAAGATTTTCCTGTGTGCAGTGAAGGTACTTCTGTCTCGCCATGTTAAGTGTCCTTCTGACTAATCAGATAGCCATGCTGGGAATGAGATAAGATGTGATTTTGTTTTGACTGCCTCCAAGGTCAGAGCTGTTGTTTGCATAGTTTCAAGCAGATTTGGTACCTGCTGATACCCAGGTCTGTCTTCTTTTGATGATAAGCTTCCTTTGTCCCTTGGAGGGAGGGGAGAAACACAGAGGCCAGTTGCAAAGAAGCAAGACACTACAGGTGAAATCCATGGATATCACAGCAAGAAGGTTGCCTGGAAGGTTGKTTGTGACTTAAGCTGCAGGCAGCACACAATAGTAGTGAGCTTTGGGCAGTGTTCCCCACTTCCCACATGTAAAATAGCCAGGGTGTCTGTGAGARCTACGCAGCTAGATTGGACATGAGCAGGGGCCAAGGTGAGCTATTTGCGAGGTATGCAGAGCTTCCTGTGGTGTTCTGGGGTGGTTGGGAGCCATACKGTGGTGGTGATGGGATACGGTGGCAGCAGCCCATCTTCTGGACAGAGCAAGTTCATCTGGGGACCCTGCCAAGTGGCAACAGGGAATCTGTTCCATGGCTGAGCTRGCACAGGTGGCACATGTCTCCAGCCTCTACAGTAGTGTGGGTAGCAGTAAAAGGGCTCTCTTGGCACACACCAGTTCATATTAACTGAGCTGGGTGAGCACAGCCTGCTCTAGGATGGCTCTGAAGTGCTCTGCCGAAATGTCACACAATGATTTCTTTTCCAGTGCCTTTACATGCCACAGGGGTGAAAGTCAGATGAGAATTACCATCCCCTGAAGGTGTGAGGTGGGCTCTTCCTGCAGCAGTCTCTGAGGGAAATCTAACAGTCATCAGCCTCTAGCACAGCAGGTTTGGTGCATGGCTGGGGATTTTCTTCAGCTGTGTGTTTAAATACTAATAGGGATTCAAGTGGTTCTGTTGCCATCTCTRAGAGCAGCAGACATGCTGTCTGGGAGGTTCAGTTTTGTTTGGTAGTGTCCCAGAGAAATTCAGTTTGCTTTGTAAATAAACTCTTGTTCAGGGGTTTTACTGAGGCAGCATGCAGCTGCTTCCATAGGCTTGAAGCCTCATTTTAAAGCTTAGCAAAAGCAAATMAATGGATGTGTTGGTCAGACCTGTCAGTGTGGCAGCTCTACCACACCAGCAGACAGGAAGGTGGAATACTTCGTGCAGGCTTGTATCTATATTGAATTTGCTGATTTAAGTGGAGCTTCATGAGGCTAAGGTGACCATAACACACTGGGATGTCCAGAGGAAGTGTGCTGGTGTGTAGGTGATAGGGGAGGGTGGCACAGTTACCTGATGAGCAGGTCTCTTCTGGGTCAGCCGAAGAGACTAGGAAAGCTCTTTTATGGAGCTGTAAGGGAGTCTTCTTCCTGCTGTCAGAAGGGGATTCCTGGAAGAAGATACCTCTTCTTCCTCTCCAGTTTTACCATGGTTCCTTTGCAGCATGAATGGGCTGTGTGGATTTCTTGGTCCTTCTGTGAGATAGGGGGTTTTTTCATGTCATGGGAGGATGAGTGAAGCTGTTCCAGCTGTGCTCCAGTTGGTTGTTAGAGTTCAACATGCTTCTTTCAGCCTGGGAAAAGTAATACAGTAGCAAAGTAGAAAGGGGTTGCAGGTGGTTTTGGTTGGCTGTTCATATATATGTATCTGGAGGGTTGATTCAGAGTCATCTTGGAGTGGGTGGAGAATCCCAARTGCTGTAGGTGTCTGGAGCCTAAACAGAAAGTGTCTGAAGTCCTRCTGTCACCCACTCCTCCCTTGGCTTTTCCAAATGTGTGTCCTTCTCCAGTAATGCCTCCTTGGAGATGAAACTTATACCCCTATTATCCCATTCCCAGAGGTCACTCCTGAGATCCTGTCTTAGCATAAGCACAGTCTTTTGTGGCTTCTCTCCACAGCTAATAACAGCCTTGCATTTTATGAGTTACTTCTTCAGATCTGTGAGGTCAGGAGAATTAATCACATTTGAAAAAAAAAGAGAAAAGCTAGCTAGACCTTGTATGGCAGCAAGGCCTTTCTTCTAATGGAAATATCATTCCCTATTTTAGATAAGAGTTTCATTTTTTAACGAGGACTTAGGCTTCAAGAGCATCATGCAGTAGTAGGAGACGTTTTCTTATTTATGGCAATCTTTCCTTTGGAAACCTCCAGTTTTGATGGGTCTGTTGAGATTTTGCCCCATAAGTAGGATTCCATTCCTACCCACCCATTCATGTGCAGATAAACACCTTMATTTCATCACTGCATACTGGAGCAAAGCTGTTGGACGTGATACTGGAGTCCTGCTGTGGAGCAGTTACTGCAAGAATTAACCTTTCAGTGACCCAGCCTCTGTGGCAACAAATCTGTCTGCCAGACCTAGGAGTGTGGTGTATATTTTAGTACAGTCATGGAAGTTGCCCTAGAAGGTCAAGAGCAGAGATCTGTGAGCTTAGTTACATGGCTAAGCAAAATCTATTTTAGGGAGAAAGGCTATTAAACTGCAGAAATCTTATTAGCAGTCCTAAATGGTAGACTTTGCTATTAGTTTTTTGAATTGCAATCCTGGTATGTTTAAGTTCTTCAGATTTATTTGAGGCATTCTTCTGAGAATTGTGCCTACATGGTAGGAATGCATAGTGACATTTAGTTTAATAAATTGATTCATTACCTCTAGATTTGTTTACCACTCTAATTGTATCATTATATTTCCAGTATCGTTTTGAATTAACTTATACTGTCCCCTCAGATTGTGCTGCCATTTTCATTTTCCCTTCCGTGGGATGCTGTCTCATTTGTAATTATTTTACCAGSATTTAAACAGTGCTTCATGCCAGAATAATAAGCAGAGTAAGGCAAAAGCATTTGTTCCCATGTAGAGTATCTGAAGGTCAGGAATATGACACAACTTCTCCAAGATTCCTTAGTATATCACTAGCAAAGAGCTCTGTGACTGTGGAAAACAGGTCTTGTTGTTCTATCCTGTATATGATTATTGGAAAATTCACATGGCAATTCAGGCATAGGCAGCGTAACTACTGCAATAACTGAGTACTGGGGAAAAGGACCAACCTGGTCACTGGGGCACAGCGCTGAATCTGTGAGCCTTTGGGACTGTGTTAATCCATTTGTTGATCTGTCAGTGTCCTGTCRGCTGGAACAGAAGTTATTTCTGTAAGTAGTCCAGGCCCCTAAGAAGGAAGGCTCATGGATTACTGCTGCCAGATGTCTTTCATGGYGTTGATAGTTAATCCTTCATTAGAGGAGAAATCATCATGTTCTTTTATGTAAATTAAGTTTATTTACTCKGTGCATATCAGTTAGAGAACAGATGAATCTGAACGTTGAAAGGGCCATTTCCCCACCCAGTCTGAAGGGCTGAAACCTAATTCTCTGGGAGCAATTCTGATGAGAAGTGAGTCTACTCAGGGACTATAAAGAGAGAGATCATGGCAGAAAATGCACTTCCCTGGCACAACAGACTCRGGCAGGAGCTCCATCCTATGACAGGTGAGTACAGCATTTCTCAGAGGCTCAGTAGCCTGAATASAGGAATGACTTTTTCTGAARTRCTGTCCCTAAAGTGCCAGASGTGTGTATCCAGGTGAGATTTTGYTTGGSTCACTCAGRTGTGGCTTAGCARCCTGGCCACAGCCAGCACAACTCTYACTAACGCCTGGTTGTTGTATTACAGATCCTGCTTCCCTGGTGGGGCTTTTTAGACTGGTTTGAGCTGCTTCCTCCCATAGCCATATCGCTTCTTTCTCCATTTGTGGGCACTGTAGCAGCTCCAGGTGGAGAAATGTGGCTTCTTGTCTTTATTAGCAAGGTATTTTTTGGTCATTCAGTTCACTTTTCATGCCATTTATTTCAAACAACTCTTTTCTACTCAAAAAAATCCCGGCTACTGCTCTGCCAAGTGTAAGTTTCTCCAGGGCTGTGTAGTCGCAGAGTAATTTGCAATGCAAGGCATCGGCTGATGTTGTATTTAATATGTAAGGAACATGATGAGATTAACTGGATGTGACCATCTGTCGATCTGCAAAAATTAAGTTGTAGTAACTTTTAGTCTCCTTCCCAGTTTAATTAGCCATAATCAACTTTAGTTTTTCTTCCTGTAAGACTTTATTACTGAATAAAAGGTTCTCCTGTGAATTTTGTGCTTTTAACTTCAAAATGTAGCATGTGTGATAGAAASTGTGTTCCTGTTCAGCTTGTGATCAATAAATGTTTTTACAGTAGAATAATCACAGGAGGAAACACAGAGAACACAGTTCCAGGGAATTTGCTTAAATATTTGAACATTCAAAGTGACTTTGTATCCAATTTACTTTCTTGACAGTGGAAAGTGATGGGGAGGTAATGTTTGCAAAGGATCACAGAGATGTTTTGAAGAGGAATTCTTTGAAAGGAAATGGAATTTGCAATGTGAGCACCAAYACATGGTTGGGTCTCATCTAAGCATCCTCTTTCAAGTATTTTCCTTTGCTCTCCTTCAGTTTTCATTTTGAAAACCTAAGCAGATGCTGGTATGTAGGAAAGCACTTCTGCATCCCCCAGCACTGACAGAGCAGCCCTTCAGAAAGAGTTTGATGAGACTGGTCACACTCCATGTCTGTGTAGGAGCAGACATTTGTTTACACAGACTGTTCTAAGGSTGCTGTACGGTTATTATTGCTGGCTTTGGACAAGGTAGAATTAGAATTTAACTCTGTGTGAGTGCATAAACCAATATTAAGCTTCATTTTTGGAGAGAARACTCCAGGGGGAAATGGTCTCAAACTGGGGCTAATTGCTTTGTGTCTGATAGATTGGCCACAAAATGTGAGTAGATTCTGTGGCATGTGGGAGAAGCAGCTCCACTTCCAGTATGATGGGGAAGTTGTCTGGCAGCTGCTGGCTATACCATAAAGTACTTGAAGAAATAAGTTAAAGTGCTGTGTTAGGCTTACCTGGGATTTTTCCTCTGCTTTGGCTGTGCCACCTAAACACACCCTGCTCTTGGGRGCAGCCTCCCTCTCTCTCCATGGTAAGTGCCTGGGTACACTCCAGAGCAACTCAGCAGTTCAGCTTGGATAAGCATCAGAGTTTGTGTCTCTGTCAGAAGACTTAATGTGGGAAATCTTACAAGAGCTGGCTCTCTCCCAGACTTTGTGATACTCGCCAGTTCAGGCTGTGCTGCTGATACTGAGAGTCTTTTTAAGATACCAGAGTTGCCTTTCCAGAAGATCACAGGGTTTGGCAGCTTCCATGTACAGAATGATACGGGATCCTACAGTTGCCTCTATTTTTTAAATAGGTGGTGAATCTTGGTGATGGATTTAGTAATCTCATTGGCAAATATTTCTCTCTTAATGATTTCTGTTTTACCATACTTTTTTTTTTGTTCCTGTTAGTTTAAAAATTCTACTGCCTTATGTGCTGCATGGTTTAGGGTCARTTGCTTGCTTGCTGTGTCCATGTTCAGCACACTCAGCCAAAAAAATATTCAATGCAATCCATGTGGAAATAATATCCTTAGTGAATGGTAACCTGACAGTGAATGAATTACCTTTCTTTTGAATGTTTAAATTTAGTCTGAGCATCAGGCAGAATTTTAAASAATCTGTCAAGAGACCATAACTTGGTATTCAACAATTTTGTGGATTTCAGTGTAGTTAGAGAAGCTTGATAAACTTCAGTGAAATTTCTTTGTTTAACTTCCAGCTGACATTAGCTTGCTCTTCTGTTGTTTTGTGAGGACATCAGAAAGTTGTACTAGTTTCTATAGAGTGGCCTCAATTTACAGTGCACTTGGTGGTTACAAACAGTGAATTTTTCAAAGAAACCGATGGCTGTTAAATTCCCGTCTCCAGTTTTGYCARTAGTAGGTATTTATATGTCATCACYGGRTCCTTACCCTAAGCTTATAACTTTCTCTGGATTAAGGCTTTGYGTTTCTTGAGAGGGCAGTGATTACCTGGAGGATAGATGCTGTCTCTTCAGTATTAGCTAATGTCTTCTGAGTGCGTGGCTTTGTTGGTTAATGCATTGTTGTTGTCCAGGCTGTCAGTGATGGATTTTTGTTGCCATTCCAGTTGTCAGACTTWGAATCCCTTCACTGATGTACAGAAACTTGCCAGTAATTGTGTGCCAAAATCAGAAATGCCTRCTGGTAACCTCTCAGGTTTGTCATGCGCTGTCATGACTTTACCATAAGAAGTCTTTGTTTCTTTCCTAGTAGAAAAATCAAGTGTCTTGAATAACTTTTTCTAATTAATTGCAGATTATTCAGTTAATAGATTTACTAATACTTCTTAACAAGGAAATTGTTTGTGGGTACTCACTGTATAATGTCCTTTAAAAAGGACTACTTCAAAATGAGCTGGGTTTCCCCTTGCAAGCACTTTCTGTTTGTGCACTCTGCCAGAAATTAGACCCAGGTGATTTTATGGAAGAAAGCATTTTGTGGTATATGGGCTCCAGCTGTCAAGACAAAGGTATAGTGCTACCCAGATTAGAAGTAAATTCACTCTGGGATCACTCTGTGCTCATGAAGGAGAGGGGAAATGCAGACCATATTATGAACATGTCTGTGTCATAAATATAACAGAACAAGGCTAAAATGAGGTTTCTGTTCATCCTGCTCTGTTGCTTAGAACACTAAGCTGTTTGTGCTTGGCAGATAACTGGTATTTGATGGTTCTTTCCACATGAAAGCTGTGCTTGAATTTGACATTTCAGAGACTGAAATGTCTAAAGGACTGGAAGGTTGAGCTGATAATTTATTAAGCAGCACACTTTGGTTTGAGTCAATATTGAATTGATATACCAAAATAGTGCTAAGAGGCACAGTGTTCCCGGAGATGGTTCCCTGAACTGATGACTRAAATCTCCTGCTACTTTGGATAGTATGCTGAGACATAACATTGTATTAGGTAATTGTTTTTGGCAYACGTCAATTAGCCCACATGCTTTATTGAATAACTTATTCTTGATTTATTTACTGAACTGCTAAAACATGAATTTGCATTATTAAATAAGTGGTGCTTCAATAAAATTACATGTATGCATAATATATACTTGCTCATTTAGGATATTTGCATCTTTTTGTTTGTACCTATGCTACAAAGAGCTATTATTYTAATCTGTGATTGAATTTGAAGTCAGATATGAGCTAAAAGGACTGGCTGCTCTCTGGAGAAATGAAGTATTTCTATGTTTGAACCTAACTCAGTGCAAGCTGCAAAGCATCACATCCAGAAGTAGGGAGGAGGATGGTCAGTTCCTGATGGAGAAGTGGAACTGCTTTTCTTGGAAACTGTTGGAAAGACATTATCTTTTTTGTCTGCTTACAAAATAATTGTCTATAAAATTAGAAGGCATGCAATGCGTTCTGTGTTTGGGGCAGATCACTCTGCTTGTCAGCAGTGGCCATAGGCCACTGTATGTGACAGAATTTTTAAGACCGTCTCAAGTTAGGGCTTAGCCACAATTCACTGTCCTGGGATACTGGATGAATATCTCCTGATAAATGTTCTTTTTGGCTGAAGAAATACCACATGAATTTAGCTGTTTTGTACTGAGTTAATTCCCYACCTTGTGTTGTGCACACAAGAGCACGTTTAGACTGATGAAAGAGCATCTCGGTTTTTATCTGCTGAAGGCTCAAGACTTTCCATATTCATGAGGAACGGAGAGCTTAATGAGTAGATGCTGAGAGCTGAAGGGAGCATGTGCTTTGAATGTTGTTCTTGTTAGTCTCTAAGGACAACCTTGCTGTGACATCCTGGCACGCTGGTTTGCAACCTGCTCACATGTCATTGTGTATATAGGTAAATCCTGCCAGTCCCTGGATGAATTTACCCTTGAGGACTTCCATTCAGGKATTGATCCTTCCTTTCTTGAAATCATCAGAAGTTTTAATTTCCTGCTGGATCAAATGCCATACAAATATGTGCTGTGGACCTGACCTTTCAGAAAAATCCATTTCAGGCTGAGTGTTTGCACTTCAGTGCAATTCATGATGAGAGGCTGAAGAGCAAAGAAAGAATTTAGTAGCACAGGGCAGTCATTTCTCCAGCAGTAATAGCTCCAAGGTCTCGTTTTTTTTCCAAAGCAGAGTCCTCACAGTCAAATTCTTTCAAAGCATCTTTCTACATGTTTGACTGTGACTACACCAGCAAATGCATGGGGCTTTTTCCCCTCTCTCCATAGAAGCAGAGATCAATATATGTTTGCAGATCATGTTCTCTATAGTCAACTTGGAGATCAGCCAAATTTCAAATAACATGATGGTCATTTTGGTGTCYAGCTTGAGATACTTCAAGGAAGGTTCATATTCTCAGATGACAGCAACTTATCTTCAAGATGTGTCATGTAGGGCAGAGAAAATAAATTGCTGTAATAATTTGAATTTATGCTTTTCTCTTAGACTAAATTAGTTACAACAGGTAACAGTGAAGTCATCCACGAATTCTTGCACTACCASTAATGTTTGACATTATGTGGCCCTCAAACTCCTCCATTCACAGATCATTGAAAAACTCATGTTCTTCTTTCTGCRCTGTTTATTCTAGGAGGTCACAAAAATGTTCTGCCTGATGGGAACCAAGCTATTGTTCAGAAATCAAATCTCTCTTTGTCTTTGTCCCCAGGAAACAAGCCCTGACAGTTTAATCTTTTGTGTGTAGAAGTTTTAACTAAAAAAGCCACAGTAGGCTTTTAATAGTTTATGACATTAGGCAAAACTGCTTTATTTTTACCTTCTTGGGCTCAAAATTTCAGAGGAAAGCTCTTTATGGTTGAAGTTTTGAAAAGAGGGCTCTGTAATAGCACTGTATATTTATATAGACAAGCCTGGCATGCTATTTTTTTTTCTCTGACTGAATCAATATTTTATATGTCTCAAGACCAGGTAGTAAGGAAGGATATAGAGGAGTAGATTTCTTATGGCCAGTCTCTGGGGGTTTGT
The DNA here is from genome assembly GCF_030028575.1 of Malurus melanocephalus. NCBI lineage: Eukaryota > Metazoa > Chordata > Aves > Passeriformes > Maluridae > Malurus > Malurus melanocephalus. The sequence goes on from NW_026623645.1 coordinate 216,224, forward strand.
TTATTTATATTTTTCCCATCTTCCTCTTAAAAAAAAATAAACCAAAAAAACAAAAGAACCCAAATCGCACATGAAATTCCATTGCAAGAGGCAAGGAGTGAGAAGCCTTCTTGAGAAGTKATCATGAGTCTTTGTGGATTCACTAAATTATTTCTCTGCTTCCATGCACTGGGTRTAATAGTTTGTCAAGACCAGGCAAAGTTACAGTACGTGCTTTGTCAGAATGTTTTCTGAGTTTCATGTTAGTGTCAGAGCATGTGTTTAAGGTGTTTTCAGTTAATTTGTCTCTTTTAGTCTGGTGTCCACTGACAGGACCTGAGGGAAGGGCATTAAGCTGTGTTAGGGGAGGTTTAGGTTGGATATCAGGAAAAGGTTCTTCACCCAGAGGGTGTTTGGGCACTGAAACAGGGTCCCCAGGGAAGTGGTCACAGCACCAAACCTGTAGAGGATGTACAGATGCATTTGTACATCCATTTGTACATGGCAGAGTACAGGATGCATTTGGACAACTCTTTAAGATAAATAGTGTGATTTTGTGTGTTCTCCTGTGTAGAACGAGGAGTTGGACTTGATGATCTTTGTGGTTCCTTTCCATCTCAGGATATTCTATGATTCTGTGAGTCTAACTACACTGGAGTAATTTCTATAAAAGTATGACTTGCATACTGTAAATCTGACCTTTCTTCTCTTATCCATCTGCTTCTGAGAATTTCTGGAATGGCTGGAAAAAAAGTAAACCTCACATTTTTTTGCTGTTGTGTGGTCTCACAGAGCTACATAAATAAAGTGGAATCAATAATGGATGCAGAAAATGTTACCAGCAACTCTTGAAACAGCTGAAAAGGACAACAGTAGAAAAGCAAATGCGAAGTTTTGACTGCTTTTTTTTATCACAACAATGCTGACAACATAGTGAAATTTTGGAAAGCTGAAARCTATAAACAGTAAGACAAAAGAAGCCTGCCTCTGACTTCCCTGGTACTGATTGACTGGGAAGGCAGAGATGTGTGCTCGGGGGCTGGTGAAGTGTGGAGCTGTGATGGGGTCTACACGGCTTGATGGACTTCTGTTAAAACCTGTRAACAAAATGCTCCGAGTGGTGCGCCCTGAGCAAGAAGTTTTTCAAGTGAGGATGGCACAGGGAAAGGGCAAGTACAAAAGTGAACTGTGCTGGCACCAACATCTTAGTGACAGGAAAGGGTATGATGAACAGACTCAACAAAATCAGTACCACTTGAGATAGGTGGCTGAGGATGAGGTGGAGAACTGTGAAATCTGTTTGAAGAATAGCAGAAGTTCAAACTAGGAGGAAAGGAAGGGCGGCAAAAGTAGGGGGRAAGAATGAGACATGCATGAATAGATTAAAGTGCTCTGAAAAAATCTGAGCTCTTATATTGTACAAGCCATGATTTGAATTCACATCTCTTTTCCTCATTAATGATGTTTTTCTCACACAATTATAACTGCTGATGAGCAAGCATCGCCGGTTTTTGCTCAAGTATTTAAGCAATAATTACAGCTATGCAATACACAAAGTGCTTAAATATGGCACTGCTTTTTGCTKTTACTGTGCAAAACACTAAACTTACTCTTACAGACTCATGGTGCTGCCCTGCAGAACAGGAGGGACCTACCTGTATGGAGTGTTCATTGTRTTACACATGAGGAATCCATTTCCTGAGCCTGATTTGAGGTATCCAAAAGCAGCTGGTTCAGTGCTGAATGAAAGCAGCTCATTCTGTTGAAAAAGCCCTGCAGTCTTCCAGGCATTCTGCAAGTCAAGAAATAGTGCTAGAGCACAATGCCCACCAGGCAATGTACTTAYGCTAGCAGTCTTTTGCCATTTAGCACTTAAATTAGGCTGCAGCCTTTATGCAGGAAGCATCTTTCTTATGTCCCTTTCAAAAGAATACACCCGTAGTGCAGAAAACTGCTGTTGAAGATTATTAATGCAAAAAATTGGCTGGATATGAGCAACTGAAATTTATATTTAAAAGGCAGTATCTTCATTATTGACTTGTTCCCTTTCTAGGAAAGCATTTCAGTTCCTTGTAAAGAGAGAAATTAAATAGTGCACCTGATGTGGTTTGGTAGTAAAAATGGTGATTTTGATAACTTTGTATTTCAAAGATGAGATTTTTTAGTGGTGGGAGCATTAGTCAGTTAAGGCACATAGGTGATACAGATTTCTCCAGCCTGATCTGTGTCCTTTTAGAAGACTAAGCAACCTTGAGTCATTTATCCAGTTCTAGAAAACAGGAACAGTGGACAGAACAGTCCTGGGAAATTGTAGTTGGAATTGTAGTTTGTATATCTCACTCAGCCCAGGCTGTTACCTGTCATCAAGGCTTTAMGGGTAACACAACTGTGCAGTGTTCTGATGACACGAGATTTGCACATTCATTAAGAACTTGATTCTCCAGTTTACCTTCTGTTTTGTAGTGAAGAGGGCAGTGACTTGAACTTTGGCTATGTACTTCTTTCTTCACCGTGGATGAACTAMGAGGGGAGGCTGTAAATTCTTGGTCAAGTTTTACACCGCCCAGAAGAACAGGAGCAATTACCAGGCATGAGCAGAATAAAGAAGCTTTTAAGAGTTACAAATAAACAAATAACACAGGAAAAAGTCTTAAACAGATTTCACGCAGCTTCATCTCTTTCTGTTCTTCAGATTGATCATGTGAGATGCAGCAGTTGCTAAGCCTTCAACACAGATTGTCACTTCTTATGAAGAAAAGTTCTTAATTGAACCCTGGACCCAATAAGACATTAAAATCTCATTAAAATACAATTACATTCTGAAGCTTAGCTCCTTCATTTGGCTTTGCTCAGCCTGTTCTCTGAGCAAGCTTTTTGCAGTTAGGTTTTGCCACTGACCCAGCTGGAATGAACACAAAACATTTTAGTGTTTAAACTCATCTACCAGTTCCATGGCAGTTTGAAGGATAAATTGTCCCATATCAGCTCAATTCAGGAACCCATATCACCCAGATACCCACATGTGGTTTTTGTGAGACTCAAGGTATACAGGCTTTATGAACAGARACAGTGGCCAGCAGAAGAGTCCTTATATTTCGTTAAAGTTGGGCATGATGATAAGTTTAACAGCTGTGATAGAGTTTTTTATCTCGTTTGGGGATAAATGGATGCCATGTTTTCCAGTGTTGGTATGTTGAAGACAGACATGTGAATTTGAACTGTAGCTCATCACTCTGTCACATCAGATTTCTGCTTTAAAGCAACACTGGTTAATGTTGTTTTACTGTTGAGGTTGGGTAATCGTAATTCCTGTTTTGTTCTTAAACAAGGAGCTTCATTAGGCAAAGAAAAAGGAGAATAATGTTATTCATCTTGTTCTCTGATAYTCTATTACATCTCCACAACTTGCAGATGATTTCTGATTCAGATTAAAATGCCTGAATACAAATGCTTTAAAATAAAAGTTTAGGAAGGAAACTCATGTGGATTTTGGTAGAGATATAGMTTAAATATGGCAATTAGTGTGCAGTTCATTTGCAGCAAAGGGAGAAATTTAAGAATGCAAAGTATAGTGGAAGAGCCATGAATTTTATCATAATTACTGTTTTGCTTGTGAGGAAATACTAACTGGAGTCCTGATCAGGAATGATGAACTATAGTCCTATCATCCACCTGAACAGAGAAAAGCATGCTGTGAGGTGATGAGTAGCCAGGAGTTTGTTTGACTACAGTATGGAAGTGCGTTTAGTGTATTCATCTGAAGCATCAGAAGGCYGGCATTTTACTACTTAGCATTTTTCTTTGGAAAAAATATATTTGGAAAAACAAATACAAAGCATCCAAGCAGGAGGATGTTTCTGAAGAAAACCCAGTGGGTTTTGTTGTAAGGCTGGTCTGCCTTTCATTTTCTTTCAGTTCCCAAGCTGAGAGTAAGGGTTTCAGAAGCTGTGGCTAAGAGAAATGCACAAGGGAGTAGGAAACTGTTTCGCTTTGAAATTGGTCCCCAGTTTTATTTTACCTTTTTTTTTTTTGGTTGGAATGTGAATGTTCTTGTGAGGTTGGCCATGACATTCTCAGCTCAGAAAAATCGGATTACTCGTAGTGTTTTGATGTTCCTCCTGGGAGAAAATTCTCTCTTAAACAGTTGGTATGAATTTAATCCTTTTGCATTCCATTCTCAAGAATGMTGGAACCACTGTTCACAAGAAACCCACGATGCTTTCAAAAGGACAAAGGCAATATTTCGTTCAGAGTTCAGCCTGGATACATCCAGGTAAAGAAAGGGTGTTGAGTTAAACCAGAAGAGTCTACAAAGTGGTAAAAACACCTTTCAGGACTGAATGCCAGAATATYTGTGCCTTCTCCTTTAATGGATGGGCAATAAGAAGCTGCAGAGCTGTTGAGCCTGTTATGTCAGGATGCAATCCCCCTTCACTACAGTCCCGCTCTCTTGAGTGTGAGCTATGGTGCTGCATCACCAGTGCAGCCCTGGTGCCTCTCTTTTCCCCTGAAGAGTGGATCASTGCAGGAATTGGCCTCTCTGTATTTTAATTGTAGTTTTTGATTGGGTTTTTTTTCTCTAGATGCTGGGAAGAGTTCTTAAAATCCCTCACTGGTGCTGGAGGTACCAGCAGCATCAGTCTGTGGGTCAGTGAGCTCCTGAGCAAGCAGGATRGAGCACTCCTGAGCACTGTTATGGATAGATTCCTTCATTAAATAGGAGTTCATTTCTGCTGTGCCAAGAAAATAAAGCAGATTAAAGTCTGGTTAGGGCTACAGGAGTAACACTATAGTACATTGTGGTATTGAGCCCCAAACAGTGTAGATCCAATTAATTACTTTCGGCCATTTTGGAGGTTGGAGTATACAGGATATACACATCAGTTGTGTAAACAGCTTTCATCTCGGACATGCCAGAGTCAGCTGCTTTGGTCAGGTAGGTTGGGTTCTGCTCCTTCCAGCTCCTGTGACACCTGCAAAGTAACAAAGGGAAAAAGATGGGGAAAAAAGTGGGGTTCACATTCCAGCCCCTTGAGTTGGTTGTTCACAACCAGGCCACATTACACGAGCTCAGGCATTTCTTGGACTGCATATGCAGGCAAGGAAATTTGAGAAGGCATAATCTGAARCTATGAAACAATATAGGTAAAATAGATTATGGTGTGCCTGAGGAAAGGAACGCGGATTCACAGCTGCAGTGCACTTCATGCTGAGCACCATTTTCAAGTTGGTGTACTTAGTACTGGTTTCTGTGGTATGAATAGATGTCTGATTTTTGGAGATTGTGGTCTGCTCATGCTGCATTTAAAAGTATTAAAAGGAAAAAAAAATACAAGTGGATATTCTAAAGGTCTTTCACAACTGTCCTGCGGTCCTGCTGAAGATTCAGAAAAGTCCTTCTAATTCTGTTTTTGTTTTTCTAATGTGAGGTGCCTTCTTTCCCAAATCATGGTCATTTCTTCTTGTCTATCMCGTTGATTTTGCATTTAAAATATAGTCTCACTAAAAATTAACATTTKCAGTAAAACAAATGCCAGTGCTATTGTATCTCAAAAAAAATCTTTTAGTGAGGCTTTGGTTAATGAATAATAACCACACTAACACACAAGTAGGAAAACCCTGCAAGATCCAGTATTGTRCTGTGAAAGAAAGAGATTTGAATTACAAAGTAGACCCAGAATTGCTATATAGTGATGAAGCTCCTTCTGTAAGGAAAGCTTTGCTTTTTCCTAACAAGGTAATAACGAAACATTATGCTTTCCTTCTCTGCAAAATCAGGCTGATTGTGTATTGGCTGTGACTGGGTGTTTACCTGAGCTAAAATACTGCTCTGGAATTCACACTGTAAATAAACTAGCTAGACTTCTGGGATTAATCCACTCTATCTGGARAACACCCTCCAATTTGTCATAACATGGTAACTCGGTACATACTACATAATCTGCCAAGCAAATATTACGTAATCTGTTGAATTTACATTTGCAGGCTATTAAAAGAATATGGATCAATCTGGCAGCACATGAGAGGAGGACCATCACATGTCATCTTTTTTGTTGTCTCTTTAGTGAAAAAATCAGATCATCACTTTTTTTTTACTCCTGGATTTGATACGTATTATGTTGATGCATGTTTTTTTGTTCTTTTTTTGTGTGGCACCTTGCAGGATCCTAGCCCATTGAAATGAAAAAGAGCTACAGTGCAGTATGATACGATAAATTTTTTTTTCAGTTTTTATAAGCTACAGAAAAAACTCAACTGTGGTGTGAGATTTTTCTCTATTTATTACTCTATTTACTACTTCTGTATTTAATAGCTGTGACAATATAGAAATTTTATGCTTGTATCTTTATTTTTTGGTCTTTTCAGGGTGAGAATTCCAGACGTTTTATAAAATTGGCCACTTTAAGTAAACTGAAAATAGTCTTTACTAGAAAAAAACAAGTCGTACTCTTTAGACTTTTAAACTGTGGTATAGTCTAAAATGAGTTGAGTTCAGATTGTTGCATTACTTGTGTGGATGCCTTTTTGGGGAATATATGGTATATGAATGGCTGTCTTTTGACTGTAGAAAACCARAGTCTCTGATTACCTCCAAGTTCAAATTTAAGTTTTGAATAATGAGGCAAACATAAGAATTAAGTTTTCAGTAGAATCTGCCTGTGTCTGGCTTTTCCATTCATCAAGTTTCATTTAAGTTGTATGTCCTAATTATGTAAAACRTGGTCTATAGGAGTAGGTTAATTCAGAGTACTTGTGCCAGGRTTTTCTAGCCCTTAAGAAATTTCTCGTTGGAAATCTAGCTGTTTCAACACCCAGCACTAAGCATGGCACTTTTCCAGGAGCAGTATTCCTGCTGTAATGAACAGAGATATTTACTTTAGATATGACTAGGATAAAAAATGGGAATGTAAGAAGCTGGAAAGAGGCGAACACAGGGTTGACAGGATTTCTGGGTGCACTGCATTTGTGTGTGAAGCACGTAYGCCTGCCCTTGGCTCTGTGAAAGGGCTTAAAAATGCCATTCTTTTTTGGAAGGATTTGCATTTTGCAGTGCTGGAAAGGTGGTTTGAATCCCCACGTGCTCTTACATAGTACCTTTTAGAAGGGAGGTGAAGCACTACTACTATCCTGAAAACATGGAGCTGTGGCAAGTCAGGTTCTGGTTTTGACCTTCTTAGTGTGGGCCCATCCTTTAAATAAAGGATAAAAAAGCAGTGTGTTCCCTTTAATCTAATCCTCATCAGACCAGTCCAAGGCAGTGGGTTGTACCGTGTCATCTGCCTTCTCCTTAGAGAGTCACAGCAACACTTGGGTGTATCAAGTGTTATTGCTGTGAATGTGGCACAGTGTGTTCCTGGAAATAAGAATGGAGTCATCCCCACTTGTTCAAAGCACCCTTATCTGTCTCTGCATTTATTCTCTCTCGTGGTACAGTAACTGCTTCAAAATTTCCAGTGCGTGTGTCAAGTTACAGATTAGTGCAGGCCCCTGTGGTTCTTGGAACAGCATGGGGCTGTTTTTGTTTACTGATGACATTTATCCTCTCATTTCCTTTTGGAAGCATGACAGCTTCTCACTGTCTCATGGGGAATGTACTTACAGGMTCTTCTATTCATGCCACGTCTGACAGCAAGTGCTGCACTGCACAGTATCCATGTCTGCTTGCTATGGAGCGGCTGCTCGTGCTGCCAGCAGCCAGACTGGCAGGAGCTTGGCTGGCCATGGAAGCAAAAGGCTTTCTAAGTGCAATCATCTTCTCTTGCAGGAGGAGACCGAGAGCGGATGACAGCAAAYCATGAGACCTACCTGCTCATGGCGAGCACGCAGAATGACATGGAGGATTGGGTGAAATCCATCCGCAGGGTTATATGGGCACCGTTCGGAGGAGGTGAGTCACKCAGGGAACATGCAGTGCTCACAGATACACAGGGATTCTTCTGTTATCTCACTCACAGCCACAGTTCTGAAGTGGACAATGGTCTAGATCCTTCCAGAAAAATGGAAGTAAACATGTTTCCATGCAGAGGGCTCAATTAAAAGACTTTGAACTGTCTGGAATCACTTCCCTTGATGAGGATAGCACATGGTAGTGTGAGGGGAAGTTTTCACAGACAAGTTTTCACAGAAGATTGGTCTTGTATGAAATCAGCTTTCCTGCAGGGAGAGGCAGGGTAATTCCTTTGGTCACCAGCTGAAAAACCATCCATGTGTTTCTTAAATGCCTGTTCGAAAAGCTGTCAGTGATTCTCCTGACAGTGACAGCTAAGACCAGTAATRGTATTATATAAAGCTGTGCCTCAGAATATTAGCACTAACAGTATAGGAATTTGATTGGCATCTCCCATGATTTCAGTAGTAYTGGCCCCAAATTTATTGTTGGGAATCTAGCTGTCTTTTTAAAAAGCTCTCTTATGAGAGCTTATGAGATGTTGAATGGGCTGCAAATTATTACAATAATTTTCAGCATTACTATTCTGGTGATCACGTCTATTATAATACGAGYGTGATTGATACACTTGCACAAAATGTCTGCATGTTAATCAGACTGTTCCTTGAAGCTCTCAAATCTATGTCTGGGGAYAGAAATATTTTTCTACAGTGCAAAACTGCCTGTATTGTATCACATTGTTGGTCTGGTCTGCAGGTTGCTGGAAAAGTCACAAGGGCAGGATTGTCTGTGCTGTTTCATAACCAAGAAATGCACTTATCACTGAAAACTCTGATGACTTCAAATTACTTTTTCTCAACTGCCAGATAGACCAAAGGAGGGAAAAGGAGAGACTGAAGGAAACTACCATTAAAAAAAAACAACTTTCCTTGTAAGCCACCCATCTTTGTGCTTTATTCAGATCAGAGGATGTGTAGGAGTGGCCTCACTGRTGGGCTGCACTGAGGGACTTGTTCAGCTAGGGCCTGCCTGGCATCTCTGAAACATGACTGTCTTTTCCTTGGCTTCTCTTGGGGAAATGTGCCTTGGAAAGATGGTGCAAAGCAGTCATCTCGCTGGCATCTTGCCCTTCAGACCTTAAATAAGATGGTGCAGTCCTGAATCTGGGAATGTAGGTATTAGAATCTTAAAAAAAAACCAAACCACCTATACAAAAAAAAACCCCAAAACTCACAAAGTGAAAGGTTTGTCTTAAAGGCGTGAACTGCTACAGGTATATGGAGTTGGTTTGGGAAAGTATGAGGTGCAGTCCTCTGTATTAGGCTAGGGAAGAAACCTGGGGTTTTATATAGCACAAAGATTACCCATCCCCAGCTTTCTCTTTGCAAAGCAAGCCTCATGTTGAGCTCCTCAGTGTTCTCCTGCTCCAGTACAGTGGCAGCATAAGCTGCAGTGGCAGTCATAAATTTAAGAGCTTAGCAGGAAGTGGATTTTTCAAAGAGTATCTTAGTGGATTTTTGCACTTGGCTTCCTACACCACACTATCTTTCTGTGGCAGATAATAAGGAAAGGCAGCCTTGCTGTTCTTCTGCWAGTGGAGAAGTCTCTACATGTCACAGGCAGGGAGCTGTGATTAGGTGAAACTAAATTCTAGCCCAAGTCCGTGCACAGAGCTACAAATAGAAACCAAATCTCCCAAGTCCTGACCCTGTGCTTTCTTCACCAGCTCCTCATTTGCTTTTATAGGGCAAGARCTATTTCTGATTTGCAGCTGGGAATCCTTCCAGCCACCAAGAAAATTCTCAGGACACCATCATTGTTGCAGGAATGTTTAATGCAGTTACTGAGGGAAGTACCTCACTGAGGATTTTGCTTGCTGATTTCCATAAAACTAGAGAGGTGCAATCCTTGCATTACCTTTTCAGTACATGTATAGTAAAACACTTAAAAGTATGTTCCTGTTCTTGCTTTTGGGTGTCTTGAGCAAGAATAATGATTCAGGGTTGTTTGTATTAGGAAGCAAACAGTTAACTCCCTAGAAAACACGAGAATAGATGGAACATAATTTAAGGTGTAGTGTTCATAGAGAAGGTTTGACTGTGATAACAAGGCAAAGGCAGTATCATGGGATGTGTTACCATTAAGAACCGAATTTCCAACTTGTCCTCCATTTTATTAACAACTTGATAGTCAGAGCTATCTTAGCAAGTATAAAGAAATCCTGTTAACWGTTCTGTAATTATGACTGTCCAGACACACTCGTATTTTTATTATTCTTTGCTRCGTGAATGTTGCTACAGCTGCTGCAACAGTCTGACCCTTCTTAAGACAGGCATTTCTGTCTTAAGATACCATAAGAGCCTGCCTTTATGAGCTGTAGCTGCTGAAGTTAAAAATGGTTTTATGTATTAGCTGTAAAAAAGATACAGGAAAGTTGTAATCACATGATGATGACTAGCCAGTAAAAAAATAATTACTTGCTACACATTATTTCTGACAGCTCATTGATCAAAATACTAGTTTTATATCAGCTTCCTAAATTTCAGTATTTAATGGTAAACCACAATAGCCTGTTGTCATACAAGTCAAGTGCCTCTTTGAGTTACATGTGAATTTTCTGGTTCTTCTAAGCATTGTCAGTAAGCTCTGTGTGTATGTGTGTTGTGTGTGTGTGTGTGCAGCAGATGTGTACAAGCGTTGGTGAGCCACTAATATTTAAAGTTTGTCTGGCAGTGGCAGAGGACTCCTGGTACCAGAGCARGGAGCTCTGTAAATGATTAACCATATCATTAAATTGTTATTTGTTAACCTGTGCTAGAAAGAGAAGGTGGGAGGGGGGCAGGTGGGAATCTGCTAAGCTCATCAGAAACGGTGTTTTTTGCACCGAAAGAATAAGGTGACCATGGAAAAAAAAATCTGAAAGGGAAAATAAATGTAAATGAGGCAGGGCATATAATGCCTGTTTGCACATGAAATTCCCTTCCTGATTAGATTAAAAAGGCAATTTTTTACAGAGCCTGCAACTAAGGAGGGGAGGGAGTAAGCGACAAGAAGGAGCATGAGCATTTTAGCAGGGGCAGCAGTGTAAGGTCTGGCACCTCCTGCAGGAGCCAGGCACAGCCTGCTCGCTTTCGCAGCCGCCGCACATGACAGGCGCCTGAAGTCAACTCAAAGTCACCCGAGGAGACACAGAGGAGCGCTGCGGCTGCTCGGCCGCGTCCTCCCCGCACCTGCTGCTCCCGCAGACAGCGGCACGGCCCCGGGGCCGGCGGGCGAGCATCCCCCGCCGCAAGCACCGATTCCTCCCTGCTCCCGGGATCCTGCCAGCGAGGATGCGCCGCTGCCGCATCTGACGCGCCTCTCCCGGGAGAGCTCCTGCTACTTGGAAGGCAATAAAACAAGCGAGAAGCCCACGAGAGCATCACACGAGGAGCTGGCTGTATAAAAGGACTTTTGAGAGCARTCTGGTGGGGACGAAGAGCCTTTCGGGCGAAGAGACTGTTGTTTTTGCTTCTCAGTTGCAGAAAGAAAGCGTGCCAGCGAGGAGTGTTGTATCCTGGAGGATTCTTCCGTGGCCTTTTTGGTATTGTTCTTCTCTTTCCCCTTGCACACCRCACGGTGCTGAGCTTTTGCTGTGGAATTAGAGTCTCTGCCACTCAGCCTCCTGTTCCAGCTGGGAGGAAGAGGTCTTTCTCCCCCTCCATCTGTRCAGGCACTTCTGTTTGAATGGAAGATACATCTTTTTTTCTGAAACTCTTTTGTTGTGACATTGCATAATAGGCAGTTGTCTCACCGCAGGAAATAAAAGAAACGAAAGGAAATTGATGGAARGAAATTGTTCCCCAAAGCAAAACTGAAGCAGGGAAGAGAACATCAGAGTAATTTCAAGCCCTACCCAAGATCTAGAAGACACAAATCTCCTATCTCCAGAGGAAAATACACTGTTACAGAAACTCCTCAGCAGTCAGTAACGATGAGCAGTTGTGTTTCGTCTGGATGCTGCTGGTGAAGGAGAGCTTTGGAGGGACGTGGTGGCTCTGGCCTGTATGATGCCTGAAGACAGAAATGCTGGAGTGCGCAGCCCAGGTGCCTTAGCAGCAGCTCCCTTCATTCCTAAAACTACTTATAGGAGAATTAAGCGGTGTTTTAGTTTCCGCAAAGGTAGGTCTGTTCTGTCCTTGTGTTCTGCTTTGCTGCTGAAGCCACGGCTTCTGAGAAGTCAAGGGGGCTCTGTGAGCAGGGGCAGATGAGAGCACCGAAACAAAGGGCAYTAAACAATGCAGATGACAACATTCCACGAATGATTTATTTACTCCTTTGTTCATTTGTTTGTAGCTTGCCAGCGGATACTGTCTCTACATAATAGCCCATGAATGCAGGAATGAGGTGGAATGAGACAAGATTATTGCAGTGCCTCTGAGCAGAATTGAGTGAGAGCACTGAGGGAATCAGACCTGAGATGCTCTGAGTTGCCTATTTGGCAGAGCATCAGGAAAAAAGAGTTTATATTTGCATTTTGTCAGTGTGGGAGGAGGGAGGGAGAAGAGAGGGAGCAAAGGAAGGTGATAAATGTTCATCTGCAGGAACCTGGGTCCTTGGTTTCAGAGGTTTCTGATGGAATGGAGTGTAGCTCTACAATGCACTGTCCTGGTGCAAGTGCTGCATTGCCACTTCATCGTGCTGCCCTGCAGCCTGCATTTGCCTTTTCACCTGCTGCATATAGAGCTTTATAGCCAGTTTTGTTCTGCATTGCACATATTCCTGTTGAAGCAGAGTGTGACAGTACTGGGGGAAAGAGGGCAAAGAGGAGGCTGGATGTCATATGTCAGTGGGAAACACATGTCTGAGACAGAGACGGGACAAGTGATGGTAAGGTGCTCTGCACTTGGGATAGGTAGGGAGAAACTGTTTCCATGACAAGGACTAAAACTTTGTGTGGGGGAAGAAGAGGATATTAATGCTTTTTTAAAAGCTCTGTTGGACTGAGAAATCTGAGTGCAAGGGCTAATTGACATGCTTTTCTGAAGCACAAAGCATTATTTGACACAGGGCTTATACAAATTCTGTCACCAGCTTCTCCTGCTCCCAAGCCTCAGCTGTTCCTCTGTGCTGCCATTTACCCTTTTGCAAGACCACRCAGCTCTTTGCTCCGAAGCCTCAGCAGGGATGTAGTGACATCATTGCTTTCGAGGGTTGGCAGGCAGGCAGTGAGGGGCGATGTCTTGGAAYGAAGAATCGCAGCCAGTGAGGGGCTCGCTGCAGAACTGCTGCAGAGATCAGCTCTCACCTGCCAGCTGAGATAGCACTGGGAGCTGTTTGCCCCTGTACCCCCCTCCCCAAGGCACTTGGCTGCTGGAGTTCAGTCCTGCTGGAGGCTGGCCAGGAGGATGTGCATGTGTATTGCATTTCAAGGTGTCGGTGTGAATTGGAGCTGCCTGTGCTCCCTTTATACCCTTAACTATTTGAGAAATGTTTGGAAGTTCAATAAAGGATTAACTGATAATTTTGCAGACAGCTGCCTTTGTGTCTTAGCTGCTCCAAGAAGAGCTTCAGCTGTTGATTCTTCCCCCATATGTTCTCATACAGAAACTCTCCATGTCYAAAACTCCCAGTGAAGCAGCAGTGCTTGGGGCAGAGGACAGAGTGAGGGAGGTGATGCTGCTAATTTGCTTTTCTTTAATGTAAAATTTGTTTCAGATGTTTTCTTGCACACATTTTTTGTCAAGGCCCCTAGATCAGAGCTGCAGAATGCTAGGGCGTATATTTAACTAGGTCCATGTCCCACTGAAGTCAACAGAAAGATGAACATTAACTGGACTTAGTCAAGCCTTTAYTGTGGTTGCACTGGCACATTAGGCTAACTAAGCTTGTCTTATTAATTGGTTTACTGAATGACAACTTAACTCGCAACTTGTATACCTAAATATAAAAAAGGGTACAACTAGCCTTCTGCAAACCTAATCCATACTTGGATAAAGCAGATCAGTTAGTTCTAAGCTGTGCAGTATGATGCAGAAGATAAAATCAGWGGGGAAAACCATTGACTACTCATGGGAAGAAACACAACAGAATCATGACATCATCATCTTCACCAATGATACCAGGTATAGAACCCCTCCTGGAAATACAGATCAAAGTTCCATTGTGCTTGGCACCAAAAAATTTAGATGGCAGACTTGTTTGGGAGTCATGTCATGGGAGAAGTTAGTGCTCAGAGGGCAGCATCTGAACAGAGACAGAGCCAAGCATCTTTAAATTCCAACTTGGAGAAGATGTTCTCTGTTTAAATAGCACCACAGGAGCCTCCACAGAAAGCATGTGGGGTCAGTAGAGAAAGCAGTATCTGAGGTAGGCATGCAGGGGTGAGAGTATTCAATAATGTGGTGAATTTAGGTAGGCAGAGCTGTGGAGAAGGAGGTGGCATTGGCTGTGGCCAGACTCTGACAGTGCAGACTCTGACTTGATCATCTGTGACAAGTTCCTGGTGAYGGTTTCAAAATTGTCTCCTTTCCTTCCCTGTATCTAGTTATGCTCCTATTTCAGGGTTGTTTTTCCTTAGAAAGTTGCTGGGGTGTGCAAATGTTTTAAACTCCAGGGTGGGAGTTTATCTTGCCTTCTCTGCTGCCAGCATCACACTGACTGTGGGGTTGGGAGAAAGCTTGAAAAGAAAAAAATGACTCTGGCAGGATTCTGCTGTCACTGGTGTTGGTGGGATTTTTCCTCTCCTGTACGTTGTAAAATTCTGTAGAGAAGAAGTAAATACTCCCTGTCTTTGATCCACTCAAAACAGCAGTTACTGCTGGGGAACATCTAAGCAGAAAGCTAACGGGAAATAATAATTGAAACCCTCATGTTGGGTGATATGTGGCCATGATAGCCACTTCTTTGTGTTATTCCAGGACTTTTGTTCCCAGCCCTGCAGTTGAAAGCCATTCATCTGATCTGTTATTTTCTGTCAATGAATTACTGATGAAGAATTGAGAGCTGTTTAAAATTCACATCCACATTCTAAGCTGAGATCAGTTGCTTCGACCTTAACTGACCCTTTCTGATCAGTACAGCCCATGAAACCAGAAGTTGTTTTGGAAACACCAGGATCCTTTGCTGCATGTTCGGAGAACACGTGTGCAGACGTGGGCCATCTATGAAAACATCAGCCCTCAGTGCTTTTTGCTGTCTGAAACCTTCTGGCTCACTGTGTGTGTGTGCTGAGGTAGATCTAGAGTGGCAGGTGGGCTTTTTTGAGATGTTCCTTATTTCAAGCCGTTCCTTATGGAGCAAGGTGGTAGAATGGCCACCTAGATTTTTCGCCTTTTTTCCTCCTGAATGAGAAGTCGGTAAGCTTTCGATGTGACCCCTGCCTGCGTTCATTTGGATGCTGAGGAAATCATTGACTAACAGCATTCTTAGATTTTAAAGCTATGCTCTAACTGTGATTATGTACCATGAAAAATAACYGCAGTGCTTCCACAGCTCTTGAGAAGACACATGCAGAATTTGCATATAGAACTGGAGTGTTTTCCGTAAGGTTTCTGGGTATCTGTTAAGCATGGAAATCGAGTTTCTCAAAATGTTTACAAAACTTCTGCAACGGGAATGTTCTAGTTAATGAGTAACTGCTCAACATGCCCTTTWCTAGCATGTGATTTTCCTCTTTGATGTTATGCGTGATCTTGGCTTAATTGGATRTAGCTTTACGGACCTGCAAGGGCTCTCTGAAAAAGCAGTTCTGCTGATTAAATCTAGTGACTGGTCAGAACTGGATCCTGTASATTTCCCTGCTTTCCACCAGCTGTGGGGAAGCCAAGCCAATGCTATTCTGAATCTCATGGTTTCTTGTTGATTTGTTTCTCCTCTGGCACCCTATCCCAAGGATAAACCAAACCACAGGTCAGCTCTTGTGCATCTGTGCRTTTCTGAATTTTGGAGACATTGAGATTAAGGAGGACCACTTGAGTTTGGATTACAGCATGAGTTATGAGGGCTCTYTTTTATTTCCTTCTTCAACAGAGATGTTCTTGTTTAGTTGCTGTAGTGGAAATCTACTGTTAAGAAACAGCATTTGAGATTATCTYRAATATTTTGGTTATGTTCTAATGWCCATAACCTGGACTGTCTTTTCCTTTCTTCTTTGTAAAGGAGGTGCAAGTAGTGCACCTTGTAAAGTAGGTGTTAGTGTTCATCATTTTCTCTGCCAAACATTATGGAACTGCAGTTCTTCACAGCATTGCCTTTGCTTCCTAATAGTCAACCTCTTAATGCTGGTAACCTGCTCATCTCCAGTATCTCTGTAATAGATGTGGCATTAGAGGAGATAAAAACATTCAAGAGGGGCAGTGGAAGAAGGTGCACCTTACCCAGCAGACAGCAGAAGGATGCTGAGCCAGGTRAAAGCTGTGGCAATGKGATGTGGAAGCAGAGTTGTCACATTTCTGCCACTTCTGGCAACAGAGTACCTTCGCCATAAGGCATCAGCAATTCTGTAACTTCGAATCAATGTTTGTGCAAGCGTATCATGACTGATTCCTGTCTTGGCCGAGTGCTGCCTGTGTTCTACATTGGTTAGATGGCAGAAATGCTTGCTCTGGAGAAGTTCAGCCTACACCTTGACACCAACCCAAGCCTGCCTGAGATTAATTCCAATGCTAAAGAAATTGAAAACAGTGTTTAATTCTAGTTACAGACATCCATCTCAGTGCTTAATGGTTGTCACTTATTTTCAGTACATTTTGTGTTGTGGTGCATCAGCAATTTATGGTAATATAGGAAAGGTTGTTTGCTCCCACTGCACAAAATGCCCTTATTCTGATTTTATTCATTATCTGTTAGATATGCTTTGAAAACCAATTTTAAAATTAACTAAAAAATAGGCAGCATCCAAAAAATGTATTCATAGAAAGTGATATGTTTTGACTGCATTGTCATTACTAATAGGAGGTTTAAAGCATTCTGGTAGATCTAAGAACTTASTCTCTAGTGCAGATACAAGCTGCAATATGCACATTACTGGTTAAAGAAAGGTAACTTTGATGAGAGGAAGGTATGACCAGCAGGACAAAGCTTATTCATACTAATTTTGCTGTCATTGTGCATGAGTTGTAATTATACATACATTGTAATTGTATCACTGGAATATCCTATCATATTTTGTTCGAGAAGAGGCAAAAAGCCTTGTGTTTGAAACCAGGAGATTGCATGGGCTCTTGCAAGGAAGCTCAGGCTGTAGGGCRAACTAGAATATGATGGCCAAGTCCTGCACCTAAGAAGGAATAACCCCAAGGAAACAGCTCTGGGGAAMGGACCAGGGTGCCCTGGGTGACAATAAGCTGGACATCAGCCAGCAGTGGACCTGGCAGCAGGAAAGATTTGACAGCAGTCTGGGCAATGTCAGCAGGAGCAGAGCTAGCAGAAGGAGGAAAGTGATTAACTTCCTCTTCTTAACATTTTTTCAGCCATATTCCAAATGTTGTATCCTTTAACGAACAAAACCAGGAGGTGGAGATGATATTAAGGGGAGTTGAGCAAAGGATGACTAAGGTGTTGAGGAGCTAGAACACATGYCCTTTGAGGAGAGGCAGAGAAAGCAAGGCTTGTTCTGCCAGGAGAAGGGACAAACTGGGGGACACTGAACAGCAACCTTTTCATATATTAAGAATGACTTTGAAATCCCCAGACTCCCATAATCACACAGATTCTTTAACTGACTGTCAKTAGATCTTCCTCCTTAATTCCACTACTCTGAGGAGGGTGTGGCAAATGGAAGGACTCGAGGATTTTCTTTGTTTTGACCAGCTGCAACACTTGGACAAATACAGGAAACCCAAATTGAATTAATATTCCTCCCCTCCCCACAGTCAGCTTGTAGAAAGCTAGGAAGGTATGGAATAATCAAGAAAACATGCTTAGCATTCTTAACTCCTCTGCCAGCCTGCAGGACCTGAACTTCATGGGTGCTGTGTCAGTCAGTATTCTTTTAAGCTTGACTCACTCTTGAAATTTCAAAAATTCCTTCTTTAACTGCTTRTTGTTGGGCTTTGGGCTTTGTACARCATTWRAAAARAAGAGAGCTAMTAAAGAGTGATTGTGTGATGTTCATTCTCCTTACCTACTGCTGGTTTTGGCATCCATGATTGTGGGTACCATGGAAATCACAAAATACACTGCTCTGCATCTCAGAGATTCTCTGGACGTCTTAGCAGGACATCAGTTATTCTCTCCAGTTATTTCATCTGCTRCAAGAAAAATAATTGCTTTTAATTACAAGCCCCAGACATTCAGTATGGTTGAATTGATTCTTGCCCTACRTCCTTGAGCATTTGCAAGGCAACTGTCCCACCTGCAGCTGAGGTGTAAGTTACCTTTCTGTTCAAGGAAAAATGTATGCATTAGAGGCTACCTGGATGGATGCTTTGATCTGAATTGTAACCTATGGGTGAATTAAGTTTTTAGGTCAAAATCAAAAGCTGTCTAGCTCAATTTTGGGCTATTTTTTGAAAAAGTAAACCAAAATACCTCTGTTTTTCTTGGTGTATGTTTTTAAACCAGCAGGAGCTGTGTGCTTAGTGAAGAGCACAATTTGCTGCCTTATTTTTTTTTTTTGCTTTATAGTGTACGTCATTGCAAAAGTGAAGTAGTCATTTGGTCTTTAATTTCTGATCGTGACTGCCTTGGAACTATTTATTGTCTTGCTATTTATAGAAATTGAATTGCTTTGCTTCAGTCCAGTACTGTTCAGCAAGTGGTGGTCTCAAGAGAGGGCTTCCAGCACARATGACATGCCTTGAACATTATTGTGCTGCTCTGCACTCTGAAAGGAGAGGCAAAATAAGCTATAAAGAGTAGCTGGTGTTCCAGTGGTGGCAATGATACCCTCAGATCAGGGTTGAAATGAATTCTGTCAAAAAACCTCCATGTTTTTCTGTGCTTAAGGACAAATKCAGGTTTTCTGCAGTTCATCTGACATATTTCAACTTTCGTTGAACTTCTTTTCATACACAAAATTTATTATTGCTAAAGCAGATGGTGATAATGGAATTGGTAATAATGGAATTGGTAATACATCATGGATTTATCGTTGTCTATTTGGAGAAAAAATAYTTCATTTAGTAGGAACAAAACGCTGAGTTATATTTATAAATCCTTTACCCCCCATGTGTACAGATAATGTTTATTAGTCTTTGGAACTGATAAAGGAAGTACTTAATAATTGGGCATTAATCAAAAAAGATGGAAATACACATCACTTTTGAAATAGAAGCTTTGTGACAGACAATCCTACTTGTGTTATTTCTGTGTTTTCTGTGCCTGTGGTCTCACAAATAATTTAGTGTTTTATTTTAAATAATGTTTTTGAGTATTGTTGTCAAATATGTCAGCTCTGTATTTCCGTAAGAGTGTCAAAGGGGAAATTGAGCATTTTATTCTTAAGAAAGGAGTAGGTTAATTGTCCAGGTATTTAAATCACCTGCAAATTGCTTGGGTTGTAGTAGAAGGCGTGGGCTCCTCAGATGTGTTTATGATGCTCAGCTGAGTCAGACCTCTGTTTTTGGTGCAGGTATTTTTGGGCAGAAGCTGGAAGACACTGTCCGGTACGAGAAGCGCTATGGGAACCGYCTGGCTCCCATGCTGGTGGAGCAGTGCGTGGATTTTATCCGACAGCGGGGGCTGAAGGAAGAAGGCCTTTTCCGACTGCCTGGGCAGGCCAATCTGGTCAAGGAGCTGCAGGATGCATTTGACTGTGGAGAGAAGCCTTCTTTTGACAGGTAAAGCCCTCCAGCTGCTGCCCACTCCCAGAATCCTAGGCAGGACGTGATGTGCTGGGCTGGCTGACCCACCGTGCTGTAAAACACGTGACAGCAACAGATAGAATGACATGTTTTGGGGTTTYTCTGTGTGTTTCCTATTACCGCTCTCAAAGGTTGTCTTTTTTTTGTTCTGACTTTGATGTCCAATTTCAAAGTGTTTACGGAGAATTTCCTTTTGTGAAAAGCTGGTTAGGAGAAGCATTGCTAATGTTTTGGCTTAATCAAAAATATCTGGATTGCCTTGATCTTAATACCGTGGTGATGCTGGCATTTAGTCAGTTCCACCAAGGAAGAATTTGTGTTATCACCAATCTCAGTATGTTCTGTTACCTATGAAACTAACTGGAAGGGATGTATACTTTCATGTATTCCTTTACAATTTTGGGCCCTTGGTTTTTTAATAAAAGTCCCTCTGTCCACAAAAACAAATCTGTGTGATCTTGAAGGTCCAGGTTCGATCTGTATTCCAATATTTATGCAGTTTTTATATTATGCGTTTTGTAAAGTTAATGAGACTTTCTGGGCCAAGGAAAACCTGGTCCTGTTCACACAGCTCTGTATGACTTTAGTCTCCTTCTCCTGGAAGATTGATTTTTGTGCTCTCTTCCTGTAAGCATTGACAGCAGTTGGTCACATATTCAGAGTGTGCAATCAGAGAAACAAAACCAGTGGATTATGGATGGCACATAGACTTTATAMCTCTGATCTGAGTTAGTGTGATGGTAATGAAATTCCAGTTCAAGAGACTGTTAGACATGTCCTTAACATGGGTCCTAAGTGACACCCATAACACRTCTCACAGAGACTTTGGGATGTTTCACTGCAGTTGTGGGCCAGTGTGAGTTAGGAGGAAGAGGCAGATTGCATTTATTATGTGAAACCTTTGTCTGATGGCAATCCAAGTAACAGGAAGGAAAGTGTAGCTTGATCTTTTAGTGAAAAAACATGCTATAATTCAAACCTGATTGCTGGAAATTATTTGATCCCTCCATTCCCTGTTCCTGTGAAGTGAGCAAATTCATTAAACGTGAAGGTTTGTGTATCAGATGCACAGAAGGCAGACACCTGTAATGCTCTTTCATCTCTAACAGTTTCCTCAGTCCTGACCCTCACTTTAAAAGAAAAGTCATGAATTTATAATGYTCTGGAAAAGGAAAGTGACTTGTCTTCCTCTAAGGCTTATTAGTTTCTCATTTGAGACTGAGTTAGGATAATTGATGAGTAAATGGCTTTATGGAGCCAGAGGACTATGGGAAGTGACATTGTTAGCTGATAAATGTTTATGGCATGCTTGCTTACTGTTCAAATACCATATTGCTTATCTAAAAATGATAAAGAAGCATCTGCTGGGTATATTTTTCTTATTTGGACATTATGATGAATATTACTGATCACGTCTGTCTCTACCAAAGAGACACCAAAGAGTAGGCAAATGGCAGAAACAAAAGGTTATTTTTTTCTGTGCCTGTAAGCCAAATAATTGTGGAGGAAATGCTTAAGGGAACAAGCCACSCCCAAACTGTAGGAAGATGATGTACCAAACACCCCACTGAGAGGTACAGCTTGAAGGAAGTGCACAAGTTCTAGCTATTCCAAACAAATGAGATCAGGGCTCAGCCACACTAATTTTCTTTTCTCAAGGTTATCTAGCAACATCTGTAGCACAGACTAATGAGCCCCATGAACAGGTATGCTGGCTGAGCTTCAGCAGATGAAAAGGAGAAGAGATTTTACATGCTACTGCTGTGAAGAATGCACGTAATTTCTACTCTAGCAATTAGAAACACCAGCAGGAGCTGCCTATAAATCGCTGGTCCTGCAGTTCTGCTTCTGAGGCTGAGAATTTATAGAACACTGACCTTGTACGTCCCCATGTCTTGCACACGGTACTTTTGCTGTTTACTTTTTCACATWTGAGTTTGGAGAGGTGTGATTTAGGTGTAGCAGTGGTCTGGAAGTGAAGCAGACMTAAACTCTGCTCTAATCTTTGCATTATTTCCATTGTGCATCTGCTTTTTTCCTCCAACCCTTTCGTTCCATTTGTAAACTTTTGAGGTCAAGTTCATTTCACAGTGTTTATGGAGTACCTGTGTGATGACCTTGRTTCAGGGTTACTTTTCATTGTGCTGAACAGCAGCATGGGCTGCAGGTTTGATGCAACCTGTTGGGCAAGTTGAGCTCTTGGAAAGTGGCCACAATATGAAAAGTTCTGTAGAGAAAAAAATAYATGTGCACTAGGCATCCAGGCTTGGTTTCTGTGGTGAACCTCCATCCAGATCCACTGAGTTTAATCTGTAATTATGTGTTGTTATTGGCCAAAAGTCCCATAGTGCAAAATCTACCCAGCTTCTTTCTATTAATTTACATTTTCTGGTTCTCACACATCAAGAAAARCAGAGATTTTTCAGTTAGAGCAGAGCTGACATTTTTGTTCCTGAGGCACGGAACACAATGGAATACAGGTCACACTTCCGTAGCGGTGCTGGGTCACTGGCTCTGACTGGGAGAATGACTGGCTGCTSTCATCAGTGTTGGAGCTAACACAAAGAGCTGATGTTTGAGGAGTTYGCCATTTTTCATGGTCACATTTCTTTCCATGTATAAGTGCACATAARTCAAAGACTTTAGAACAAGTGAAGATGCCTAGAAGTGTATGTGTAGGCTCRTGTATATTTTTGTGTGATAAATTTCTATTAAATAATCCTTTATGCCTTTATGGCCAATTCAGTAAAATACATTACACAGAATTAAAAGCAAAACCACAGGTAAGATGATACACCCATGGTGTATCCTTTAAAATGTCATCTCTGTTTCAAGATGGATGCACGCCTTAAATCACCTTACAGATGTTGGGAGATGGGGTTCAGAGGCACAGATCTGCYCTTTGGCCCAGACTTCAGCTGCTGTCCACAGTTCTCTGGAGACCCTGCCCTTCTTTCTCCTTTCTTGCCTTCTTTTCTGTACCATTTTGGCAGAGAGGACCACAGAGCAAGCACAAGCAGAGCAGATATAGCAGATTAGAAACAAAAAGTGGAACAGCTTTGTTCAAAAGAAAATGCAGCCACATTTTGAAACATAAAACATACCTGAGAAATGGTTGCTCTCATGTGAGTTAGCAGCTGGATGTTCCAATATGGAAGTCAGTTAGAAAACAACAGTGGAAAAAACCTTCAATTACTAACTTTGATCTTGATTTTATGTTTGGCACAAGATGTTGGTGAAGAAGCATGTATGAGAAGGGAACCAGTGTTTAAAATTTTTCAGACTCACAGATTGAGAAAACCCAGCATCTAATCTGAAACATTTGGCACCCCAGGCCCGCTCCTGTGAAAACTGAAACATCATCATTTCTCACAATATTGTAAAGGTGCAGCTGCTATAATGAAAACTGCTGAGGCCTTTTGTGTGAAGAAAAGCACAACACCTCAAAATTGTGTGTCAGTTTAGAAACAAAAATCAATAAATATCTCACTCCCTCTGAAYGTATTGCACATATTGTGAAATTTGCTTTAAGGAACTAGCAGTGCAATTAGGCAATCACTCATGSTTGCTTCTATTTGAAATATTCTTGGTATTCCCAGTACAGCTCCACCTCTGTGTAAAATTGCCCCCTCCAGGGAATCCATTCTCTTTGCCCTTGGGGTATTTGTTTCTCTCTTCTTGTGTGGCTTACATTTTGCTTAAAAAGTCCCTCATCTCCATTGCAAATCATACATTTGTAATGACGCAAAGTGAATTATGACCATTTATTCTGTAAAATTAGCACAGAGAATATGGCAGTTCATAAGGAMAATAGCATAAGGATTTGTTCTCCAGTTTTTAGCTAGGAGGGGTACAAAATTGGATTTCTCTTTTTATATTGCCTCTTTCCATCTGCTGTTCGTCACAATTATTACCAGATGACATGTGAGATAAGATTGCTCAGGGAGAAAAAATATTTGAAATGTCACTGGAACAAATATTAATACAAAAATAATGTGAGTGATGTGTGTGGCTTGGATTTTCATAACTATTACTGATGTATATTGTTCTGTAGTTCAGGAGAGTTTTAACATAGCTCATCTGCATTTGTGTGCATGCACAAGAGAGAAGGAAAACACATAAATGCATATTTAGCAAAACATTTTCTTTTGAATATGAATTCCTCTAAGGAAGAATACAGTGTATTATAGAACAAAATGTTACTTAGAGCTCTAGTCACCACTGCAGTCAGCTGAGAAAAAGGTACTTAAGTGGCAGCATCTGAGAGCTGGAAAATGGTTAACTGTTGCTGGAGCCAAATAATCCAGGATGTAGGGCTGGTATGTTCCTGTGCATTTAATCACTGGGATTGTTGATGCAAAATAAGACAATGATGATGATGGTAATAATGTGATACCCTCAAGGTGAGAAGGAGTGTGTGCAAAGTTCTTATTCTCCTCCAGAGGCAAGGAATTCTTTATCATTTTGGTGAATGCAGGAGATGGGATGTGTCTCAGTGGGGCTGCAGTCTGAGTTGACACTGTGCAGACGGCAAGTGGAAGCACTGATTGTAAAAATTGTTCTTTGTTCTCCAGATCCAAATCTGTRCATAAGAGTTTGTTTAGAAGCAGAYAGTTTCCCACAAAGAAAGGGCTTTATATGCCTTCCTACTGGCAAAGTGCAGTAATCCCTAAAACKTCACATTTTTATGTGAAAGGAAGTCTTTACTCGAAAGCTGATTCCTGCCAAACGCAATTTGCCTTAGGCCTCTGAAAATTCCCGTTTGTTTCTGCCTGTTCCTCACTTTATTCCCTGATCCTCTCAATCTGCTATGCCTCTGGACACACTTCCATGTCCTTTCCAGTTCCAGCCCTTTTTCTAACCAGTTAACAGAAATAACYTCTGCATATGGCACAACTTAAAGACCAGTCTGGTAATTAAATACACATTAGGAGACACATCTAGTGTGATGCAGGGTCATTAAATCAGTTTAATTGGTGTCCTGTTGTGTTTTTACTTGGATTTGGTGTCCTCAGAGTGTTCTTAGTTATTGGCAGTGAATGAACATTTGTAGTTACTCTGCATGAGGTTCAGTTTCAGAGAYGGTTGGTTTGTCAGCTCTGATTTAAAAGGAAAAAAAAAAGGCAGCTATATATTTCATTTGCCAATGACAAATGATTTCTTAGACAGCCAAGGTTACCTTTAAGAACGGTGTTTTGTTACTATGTGCAAGGTCTGAAAAGTGTTTTTTTCAAGCATTTATACCTGGTTGCAAAATTGTGGCTTTCTCTTCCAGTGAACAAGAAAAAGTACTTTATTTGTTGTGGGTTTCCAGTTTCCATGTTTTTACATATGCTTGCARTCCCAGAAAAGTCTTGGAGAAACTYAATAGTTTTTCTGAACAATCTATCAAGAGATAAAATAATTACCTGCATATTCAGTGGAGCTGGYAGATATTTTTCCTAGTGGGAATCCATCTGTTCCTTAGACCTCTGCCCACCTTTCCTGAAAGCACTTATGTCTCTCTTAGAGGATCTCTATTTTTCTAAGTAGTTTTTAATATCCTTCCCCATAGAGTTTGTTTTTCTTTCTTTGTCCCAAATTGGTGTCTTCATTGCTGTTTTGAAGTCTGTATAAAACTGAATAAATTGGCTGCTGCTACAATTACTGCAGTGGACATCTCACTTGGAAATAGTCTGCCAATCTTCAGTATTCCCTGTGGACTGTGGAAGGTAACATGCATTCTAAAAATGGTGAGCACAAGGATGAAGGAGCAGAATATGTTTGGTTTATTTCTCTTGTCTCAGCCAAAAAATAAGAATTGAGATCAGTTGTTAACTGAAACTAGAGCCAGACTTTCCAGCAGCAAAGGGAGGAGGAGACAGTYCAGGGCTTAAAATGAATCCTTTCATGTGTGTTTCACAAGTTGTAGGCAAAATTTAATCKGGTACTMAGATGAAGCATTGCACTGCTTGTAYTAAATCTGCCWTATGTGGGAAAACCATATAGAATAAAGCTTTGAATATACCCACAYAGGGGAGGAAAAATCCCATAGGACATGAAGTTAACCTGACCTTTGAATTTCTGGRCCAAAGCCTGACTCCCAAAATCAGTCAAACTGGTACACAAACTGTAATGTTCTCCTTTGTTTTATTACYGGGGCTCCTAAATTAAATTATAGCCTCACAGCTTGTTGTTCCCTACTGTTTGTTCTTCATGCACACTGTTTATGTGCCATCATGATCTAGAGCTRTTTTTGGCACAGCATTAATCTTTTTGTAATGTGACCTTGCCTTGTTAATACTTCCTCTCAGAGAGTTTACGAGGGGCTCGTTGGCTTTGTGCTCTGAAGCGCTGACTGCAGCTCTCTGAACRTGCTGTCTGCCTGTCTGAGTGCGAGGGTTATGCCTGCATTTCTGGGGACCTGCTGAGCTTCAGGGATATTGTTTATGGTAGAGAGAGTGAAAAACTCCAGGCAGTGTAATCGGTCTGACAGCCACTTCCACRGTGTCTGTGGTATCACAAAGGAAAGTGCTGTCAAAACAGCAACTCCATGAGAGATATTAATGACAAGGTTCAGATGAATGGGGCTTTGAATATGGGCAGTCWGATGACTAAGGAGAGGCTGGGACACCTTTGCATTTGTCATGCCTGTGCMTGAACAGTGGTGGAGTTGGGGGGTGCTCCTTTGGAAATGCCAACATGAATGCAGTATTAATATTACAGTGAGATAAGTGATCTTGTTCAGACCTCCCACCACAAYGTGCCAAAATAGCTGTTTCTCAGCTTGCTGATGCTTTTTATGTTGCATTCAATTTCCCACTTGGTRCTTTGTCATTCCCATTTCAAGCTCGTAATTGTGCCCTTGGAGAAAGTCTGCCTCGGTTAATGAGAGTTGTTCCAATTTAGATAACAGAGGATTTTCTGTCAGAATTGACATACTGTATTTTAATAAAAAATCARTGAATGCTTCTAATCATGTTAATTATGAATGTGATCATGAAACACTTCGATATTACACAGTCAGATAGCAAAAGAAATCTGAAGATAGGTATAATCATTAAATTTCTGTAGTTGTAATGATTCTGGAATGTAAGCAAGGACAGTGCTGAGGGGCAAATKGTGCCTTGTCTTAAACTGATCAGTTGTAATTCGAAAAAGTCTGTGAGGAAATAGTACTCCACAGGCCTGCAAAGATCCACATCTTAAAAACTACACAAAATATCCTCAAGGTAGATATATAAATGCTGTTGTTGGACTTAGACTATGGATGGAACACTGCAGACTGAAAAGGGAACTAAAAATGCTCCCAGTCCTCAGGGAGCAGTTCAGCACTTCTTTGAAACCCACAGCTGTCCTCTGTGGCTGAAAAGTGCTTAGTGGTATTTGTGGACTGAAACACCCAAAATACAGATGGATTAGGACTGGAGTCTGCCATTTTAAATTTTTTCCCCTGTAATTTAAAGCAAAAGGTGAAAAAAAAAAACCCACTACATTGCAAGATCTAAACAGGTTTCAGATTCTGTGAGATGATCTTTGAGTTACATTATTTTTAAAAATATTGACTTTTTTATACCCATAGTTACCTCAAAGAGAAAAGTGACTAGCTTTTGTCTAAATGTTGATAAGCAGAATTTAAAAATCCAATTCTTGAAGAGCTTGGCAAGCAGTATGTCTGTGTATACAGACTGTATGTATTCTGTTTATGCTGCCGAAATCTGTATGGTAATTTCTGTACAGATGGATGAAGTCCTAAGAAGTGGTCCAGTGCAGTTAAGGGAGAAAATAACAAATGTTCCAAAATTGTTCTTTGCGACTCCACCATCTCGTGGCAGTCTGTGGTATTGCCTTAGAAAATAATCTAAAAACGAGTTTAAAATGTTGCATATRTGTATACTAATTGCGACCTGGGTTTCTAATCCCAGTTTATAAAATGCCTTTTTATACACTTGTAAATACAGCCTGTAGTTTGAGAAGAGCACTTCTACTGTTTCCTTCTTCCTCAGCATCCTGCCTTCCCCTTTCTCTCTCAGCTCTTCYGTGGTAGACCCACAGTTTTTGGCACTCAGCTAACATCTCACAGCGATAATCTATCAGTGCTTCACACTGAAAAAATAAAGCTTATAAATAGTGTTCATTTTCAGGGCTTCTGTCCCCTTCTTCAGCCTTTTTATCCTCCAGCTGCTGTGCCCTCTAGGAACAAGTATTCCACACACAGGACTGGTGTAAAATTATTCTTACATACTACATGAAACGTGATCCTGGCAGTACAAAGAAGAGAAGATATTACTGAGTGACATGTGTGCCATCTTCTAATTGTTCTTCAGTAATTTCTCTCACTTAACCTGTTTGATTCTCGTACTTTGGAAAGACCTCTCCAGTTTTATGCAAATTGACTCTGTGGGAAGGCTCTGTGGTTAAGTTCTTCAGTAAGATGTGAGGAATTCCCTTGTTTAAGTAACAGAAACAGTAAAAAATGTTTGAAAATAGTGCTGAATTGGGAATAGGTAGAACAGAAAGGTTAGAGGCTAGATCTGAGCTAACTTTTGAAATCCCATAAAAGAATACAATCATACCTACTTTCATGCTAGTAGTTGCCCRCATTTGTTTTATATGCATCCACAAAGTGTGGTGGGGTAAACACTTTTGAATTCAAGCCCTCAACAGAGGGTTGCAATCAATAGATTAGAATTTGAACTTTCTTTTAAAATGTGGGTTTGCGTTAGTGCTTTACAGGGTTTCTCCAGAAAACACTTTTTGGAATTTGAGCTGGAAATCATTCATGWTTGAATTAGAAATGTTTTCTCCAAATTCATTATGAGGAGTTGGGTGGTGGTGAACATTTAAATATATACAGTACTTCATCATCTCTCTTCTTCTGTTYTGACATATCATACCACATTACTCTAAGGTTGTTCCCACCACTCTTGTTAAGATTTAACTTTCTAAAAGCCATTACTGTTCTAACAGATTATTCCAAAATAATTATTAACATACCTCTAGCAAAGCTTAAGTGCATAAAATACCAATGGTACCCTTTGAGACACTGTGAGTTTGAAAAAATACTCTGTATGGGAAGTCTTCCAAAAAAAAAGAAAATGCATAATAATGCACATTGTAGGCATGTTGTGCATTTTCTGTTTCTTATTAATGAACCAAGCACAATTTAGTGTCTGTGTTTTTAATTTTTTCAGAAATCAGATAGCAGCTTGCAGTACAACTCTTTATCTGAACCAGGGAAWGCATGTAGAACATTCCAGTAAGGATTTGCATAAATGCCTGAGTAGCTAAACCCAGAGATGGAGTCAGACATAATGCTAGAGATTTCTTCATGCTAACTTGTGCCTGATATCCAATTTCTACTTATTTTCAGCTAAGTACTCCTAAGTTAACAGAGTGTAACTTTGCATACCACAGAAACATTTAATGAAGTGTGATTGCATGCTCTGAGCTTGTGATTTTGATCCTTCTCCCCACATTTTTACTTTCAGTGTGCCTGATAAACAGCTGAGGCTCCTACTAGCTATATCCAAAACAGCCCTTAATTTTCTGCAAATGCAGTTATGGGAAAGGACAAGCTATCAGGTCTTTGACTGTTGTCCCTGTGATGTTACCTGTTCTGCAAGCATTCAGACACTTTCTGTGCCTCAGCTTATTCGGTACAGGATAGAGCYAAAACTCATTTCCCAGGGATTTGARGTTCTGAGTRTAAAGTATATCCAGGCTTTCARTGTAAGAGTACAGCTAAAAGRCTGTCCCATTTTGTGGGAGCCCACAGGGAAAAGATACATGTCAGGGAGAGAGCTGTARTTCCAATAGTAGACTTCAACTGAACACGGGTGGTATAAATGGTTTCCTTTAAAACCTGCTTCCTGAATATTGATAACAGAGGAGGTGGTGATATAATGGAATTGAGACATGCTGGGCATGTTTTGGGAGCTGAGGCCATCTTTAGTAGGAGAATAATCCCTACTGTGTAAATGTAATGCCTGATTTCTGGCTCAGGTGAAAATGAAAAGCGTCGTTTAAAGATGAATTTTGCATGTCTGAAGGGAGTGCTTGTCAACAAGAGCCAGGATCTATCTCCTCAATAMCTTTGTCTGCAAATAGGGCCTTATGTGTAATTATTTATGGYAATAAATCAGCAGAGTTGACAGGCRTTTGCYTGTGGGTATCTTAAGTTCTTTGTAGGGGGAAAAAATCCTGACAAAAAACAGATTATAGATGGGATCTGTAAAGTATACTGCTKATGAGTAAAATATGGGGTGACAATGAAAAAGTGGCAGGTTTTAGCCTGTCAGTCTCGGAGTATCATCCTGATTCACAGTAATGACTTCTTGTCTCCCACCCCAACAGCAATACAGATGTGCACACKGTGGCTTCACTGCTTAAGCTGTACCTCAGGGAACTCCCAGAACCAGTCGTACCATACGCAAAATACGAAGATTTTCTTTCCTGTGCCAAAATGCTCAGCAAGGAGGAAGAAACGGTGAGTTGGTATCTTGAGTAAGATGAAATAAAAGGCTGTTCCAATTTTCAGGAGGAGAGAAACTGGTGATTGTCCTAATTKAAATGTGCATCTATTAACTGAAGCAGTTTTTTTATGAAAATTGTTGCCACCTGGGTTCTTTGGAAGTCTGAATAAAGGTGTTTAGCATAACCTWAGCTGTAGTTACTGCATGTCACTGAATCCAGTTTAAGTAAACATCATTGTAGTCAAACGCTTCCATTTTGCATGGAAGAGACTTAGATTTTCGTGGGTTAGATTCKGAAGGGTCTTGATGGTTGCTGTTCAAATCTTGCTGTTGAATCAGGAATCATTTATTAATCAGAATCTAGTATGGAYCAGAACTGGGTAAAATAACCAAGTGATTCCTCATAGGAAATTCCAGAACTGTTCTTGGAAGCCTTAGCATTGTTACCAGCAGGAGGAATGGAGCTGCTGGTCAAAAAAAAAGAGAGAGTGAAAGATAAAGAAAAGACATGATGAAACCAAGATACTTATTTTCTTTCTTTTTCCCAGTGCTAATCCTTGTTAACTAAATCCAGAATGCATTCTGCAAGCTGTTTCTGATAATAAGCTGTATTTAACCCTGCAGTTTCAGTGTTGTGTTTGTTGTGTTGTAACTGGAATTGTTGRCTTATTTTTTAATCTCTGGTAAAATATTAAAATACTCTGCCTAATGACTTTKCTTTTTCCTTAAACCACTTAAAGGGCCTGAAAGAACTGGTGAAGCAAGTGAAGAGCCTGCCAGCTGTCAATTACAATCTGCTGAAGTACATCTGTAGGTAAGTACTCTTGCAAGAATATCACAATGGTATTTTGTAAGTGTGAACTGACAGACCCGTCTATTTATGTGCCCTGAAGGAGAAATTTTACTCACATTTGGAAGACTGGTGAACTCAAGGCATTAAAACTGTAGGTTTACTGCAGTTTTTGCTCTGTCAAGATTGTGACCTTTCTTTCATAAGCAAGCAAGGAGTGCAAGAAATAAGTGAATGTATTCTCTCCACTTTATAGGACTCTATTTTTCCCATTTCTAACTGCAGTTACTGGCTTTGTTTGCATTTGAAATGCAATACTTGAACAATGGTTAAGAAACAATCACTTGCTTAGACTTCTTTTTTTTTTTTTTTTT
>NW_026623645.1:247525-273507 GCF_030028575.1 Malurus melanocephalus
TCTCTTTCTTCCCCACAGATTCCTTGATGAAGTCCAGTCGTATTCAGGCGTAAACAAAATGAGTGTGCAAAACCTGGCTACGGTTTTTGGCCCCAACATCCTRCGCCCCAAAGTGGAAGATCCTCTGACTATCATGGAGGGTGAGCTTACTGTACATGACTTGTAAGAGAAAAGAAGGAATGCATTTAGGTTTATTAGCAGCACGTATCAGTCYATATGTAGGATGTGCAGTAAGTTCCATGTATCTGTTGTACAGACACTGAAATTTTCAACCTGAATGAGATTTTGGGTTAAATCTTGCACGTTATTGTGAGCTATACTGAAATGTGCWGCATTGCAAACAGACTTTGCATGAGATTGTTCTGCTCTGTCAACTTCACTAAACATGGACTTTCTCTCTGAAAACTTCCTGCAAACATAGCATGTTCTTAGTCAGCATGTGCAGTTGGAATGCAGTTAATATTTCACCTGTGGTTCTTGAGGATGAGGAAAAGTACAGGTTCACAYTGCAGTGACCCGTGTAGAACCCCCACGAGGCACTTGGATATTCCATGCCCTCCTGAACAACAGGAATCAATTTATCAGCTGCATGCTCGCTCTTACAACCATGTTCAGCTGTAGCATTTTGCTGAGATTGTCATATCCATATTTTTATCTTAATGTCCTCCTCTAACTTCCTTCTAAACTTTGTACCGTTAACTCTCCCTGAAGTACACAATGCCTCTTCTGCTATTAAGCGTGTTTTGTTTAATGTGTACGATTTACTCAGCTTTCTCCAAAAGTAGGGCTGTACACTGAAAATGTTACCAAAACTCAAAGAATGCAGTTCCTTTCGTTTATTTGAATGTATAGAATTATTCTTTTCCTGTTAGTATGATGCTTTTTGTCTTCCCCAGATTAAACAATTCTCTGTACATGTTGTTCATTTGCTTGTTTTTCTGAAGTCTTACTTGTTCTCTCTCTCTTTAATTCTTACGACAATGAGTGTGTTGTTGTGAACAGAAAGGCATTTCCAAATCATGTATGGAATCTGTGACTACTGTCTGAGCAACTCTCCAGCCTGCTTATCAACAGCCCTAGCATTAAATGATGGTGACTGTTGTAAGAAATGGGATGGATACTACAGCCTCTGTAGGAAAACACATGCACTTTTTTAACTAATGAGAAACGGATTTGATAAAGAGAATTGCACCCTCTTTCAAGCATTATTTTGACATAAGACAGTACTGATTTTTAATTGGGCTACGCATGCTTCGATGTGTAGGGACTTTGAACAAAGATTACACATTGATAGGTGCTCATGGCCACCCTCCTTCATTTGTCTTTCCCTTTTGGAAGATACAGAGTGCTTTTCTTGCATAATCATTCAAAATCAAACAGGCAGCTATGGGGAGCCATATCTTCATGATGGGGATGAGGAGTTGGTTTTGTTTGATTYAGCAGAGATTTTCTTCTGAATTCCATCTGTGGGGATTTTTTTTTCCTGTCAAACGCCGTCATAAAAGTGCATGACCATAATGCAATGTTTGCAATAAAGTTCTGCACACAACAGGTAACATTCTCAGAAGGRATGCAGCTAAGTGAATTTTCCTCCTGCCTCATTCTAATGTATCATTTTGCCTTAGCAAAGAAACAAACAAATGAGAACACCTAGAAAAAAAAGGTTGAGTACCTGCATTGAATTGGCTCTTGGTATTTGTATTTTAAAAGGGTGGGATATAACAGTCCAGAGTATTACAAAGTAGTTCACGTGAAATGATTTTGTGCAGTGGGAAGTTATTGATTAGAAGAGCACAGCATGCCTCTGAAAGCTTTCTAGCAGTTTAAAAATGAGGTGGTTATTATAACTACCTTGACCTTGTTCYTGAAATACTCTTAATAATCCTTAATGAGCGTCTGCTTAGCAAAATAAGAGTTGCACATCTTCATCATGCCAAGTCCACTTCTAAATGCTAGTGTGTAAATTACAGTGCAGTCAAGTGGTGTGCACACCAAGGGGTTGCTCTTTCAGAGGAAAGGTRGCTATTTATTACAGGAAGCAGCCAGCTGTGGTCCTGCATCACTTCCATGGTGTGCTGTAACCTGGTGTAACTCTCTGGCTGCATAGAGTCTCACTGTGGAGTGGTTAAAGGCATTCTCATTAAATTCATTCTGTCTCATTACTGCACTATTTTGCKTCAGAATACTGAAATGTCTGTTCCAGCAGTGCAAATCCCTTGCCTGCTCATTTGCTRTTAAACTACCAAACACAAGTTGGTGCCAAAATGAGACTTTGGTTTTAAAATGTTTGCCACATGCAGTGGAAAGACATCATGTGGAATGATGTTATCCTTTCCTGCTTATTATCTCCTCCTGTGGTCTGCATGGGATGCAGTTACTGTCACAGTAACAGCTCCTGTGCAAATGTTCCTGTTGTTTTTGGGGCCTTGCTGGCTTGGTGTGATGGAAGGAAGAGATAATGCTGATGTGGCCCTGTAGCTAAGAGACACTTCAGCCTTGTTAAACATTCAGGGTGTTACACAGATGGATGCACTG
Source organism: Malurus melanocephalus (assembly GCF_030028575.1). Taxonomy (NCBI): domain Eukaryota; kingdom Metazoa; phylum Chordata; class Aves; order Passeriformes; family Maluridae; genus Malurus; species Malurus melanocephalus. Next base: position 250,061 of record NW_026623645.1, read on the forward strand.
TGTCAATGTTTGTATAAGCTGAAAGTTTACCAAGTATTTGTGGAATCTGATAGCTCAAGTGTATTTATGCCTTAAGCATTACAGGCCGTCCTGACCACATGCTTGGTGTCTCCTTTCAGGTACAGTAGTAGTCCAGCAGCTCATGTCAGTGATGATCAGCAAACATGAAGAGCTCTTTCCCAAGGATGCAGACCCTCAGATGGGACCTGAGGTGTGCAACAACAACAACGAAATTCCAAAGAAAACCACTGCAGGGCAGCTGCAGAACAAAGAGAACAACAATACCAAGGAGTCGGCAGTGAGGCGCTGCTCTTGGGACAYGCCCGAATCTCCCCAAAGAGGAAGCATGGACTGTGAATCTCCRTCTGCTCTGCCAGGCAGCAAGACAAGCAGCCCCAGGAACAGCATTCAAAAACCAGATGTCACCAGGAGCCCGCCACTCATGGTGAAAAAAAATCCTGCGTTTAATAAAGGTAGCGGCATAGTCACCAACGGGTCCTTCAGCAGCTCYGTGGAGGGCCCGGAGAAGAGCCAGACCGTTCCAAACTGCTCCCTGCAGACCCGGAGAACGTCGTCCCTCAAGGGGCCAGTGACCAAGATGGGGACACACAGCATGCAGAACGGAGGGGTGCGGATGGGCGTTTCCAGCACGGATGGGCACAGCAACACCGTCGGCAGCCGGAGCCCGGGCTGGGTGCCCAATGGCTTCGTCACTCTGAGGGACAACAAGCAGAAGGAGCCCTCGGTGGGTGAGTCAGGCCAGCACAACAGGCTTTCCACCTACGACAATGTCCACCAGCAGTTCTCTATGGTGAACTCTGATGACAAACAGAGCGTGGACAGTGCTACCTGGTCAACATCCTCGTGTGAAATATCCCTCCCGGAGCACTCCAACTCCTGTCGCTCATCCACCACCACCTGCCCTGAGCAGGACTTTTATGCGGGTAACTTTGAAGACTCTGTGCTGGATGGGCCRCCACACGAAGACCTCTCTAACCCGGGTGACTATGAGAACAAAAGTGACAGGAGGAGTGTGGGGGGCCACAGCAGCCGAGCCACCAGCAGCAGTGATAACAGTGAAACGTTTGTGCCCAACAGTACCAACAATCATAGTGCTTTGCACAGCCTGGTGTCCAGCTTGAAGCAAGAGATGGCCAAGCAAAAACTAGAATATGAGACAAGGATAAAAAGGTAAGATGGTTTGGCTAYCATCTGACTGCCCTTTGCAGAGTAAATCTGAGTTTTCTCTCTTGTGACTTGCAGTCACTACTGTATCACTCACTAGGTGTTGCCATTGGGTTTCTCATCTTTTGTGTTGACATTGCTTCAGTGATACTGTGATCCAAAGGAGTTTCTCTCAGACCAGTTGTTTGCCATGGTTGTGCCACACTGTCCTGTTGGTGTCAAAATTAAAGCTTGAACTTTGTGAGGGTCAGTATAAAATTTAATTAACAAAATCAGTGGGCTCTCACAATGTTTTTATTTGTTCGTGCCTTTTCTCTAGAGAAATGCAACTGAGTGTCACCTTTCAGTGAAAGCAATGTTGTGGCATACTCCACCTGTAGTTTATGGGACTGGGGAGACTGCTGACTCCGTTCCAGTCCTTATTCCTCTTGAGAAAGTGCAGCATCTGGGAGTTACCTCTGCTTATGATCCTGTCTTGCTCTGCTGCTGAGCCTTTCCTTCATAGCTTGGACCTGTTAAAAGAGGACAAGGGAGGGATTTGTCTTTGTCTACAGATAGTGCAGACTCTGCTCATACAGAGYAAGGCTGCTGGGTGGATGGTTATAATGATCAATAAATAACCTCCGAGTCTGGGCTTAGTATTAATTAACGCGCTCAGCAGTGCAGAGCTGAATGTGCTCTCTTTGTAATAAAGGTTCTTCRGTCAAGCTGATCAGGACTTTCTGTTCTCACCTCTGCTCCACAGCAGCTCTGTGCACTGGTATCTCTGGCACTGCAAGTCATAGATCACAACATGTGAGAGCTTCTGGCAACAGCAGCTGCCACTCCGTGCAGCACATGGAGTGTTGCTTTCACCTGCATCACTATTTTCAGCATGGTGTGATTGTAGTGGAGCCCTTGATAGAGTTTAATATGAGTGGTGACTGTGTTTAGTACCACTGAGATCATAGGCTTGGATTGGAATAGTCCTTAAGGATCATCTAGTTCCAACCCCCCCTGCCATGGGCAGGGACATCTCCCACTAGGCCAGGTTCTCAGAGCCCCATCCAGCTTGGCTTTGAACACTGCCAGGGATGGGGCATCCACAGCTTCCCTRGGCAGCCTGTTCCAGTGCCTCACTACCATCACAGTAGAGAATTTCTTCCAGACATCTGACCTAAACCTGTCTGAAGCCATTCCCCCTTGTCCACAGTATTCCAGGTGAGGTCTCATTAGAGCATAGCAGAAGGGAAGAATCCCCTGCTTCCCACGCTGCTTTGGATGAAGCCCAGGATGCAGTTGACTTTCTAGGCTGTGAGCACACATTGCCAGCTCATGTTGTTTTCCATCAACCATCACTCCCAAGTCCTGTTCAGCATGGCTGCTCTCAATCTCTTCTCTGTCCAACCTGTAGGTGTGCCTGGGATTGCTGTGACACAGGTATAAGACCTTGCACTTGTTTTGTTGAACTTCATGACGCCCATATTTACAGACATATGCAGGTCCAAATGGCAGATGTTTACAGCAGGCAGATCAGCTGCAGAAGGGATATTGACAGTGAAACAAAAGCATTCAGGGCACTCTTCTGACCTTGTAGGTGACAGCAGTGCAACTAGCAGGAGCTGGATGTCAACACTTCCAGAAGTAAAGGAAATAGTTAGCCTACTCCTGGAAAATTAGATGGAGCTGTTTTCTTCTCTGCCTTTTGCTGTTCAAAGTATTTTTTTTAACAAACCACCAAAGAGATTGCCCTGCATTGGTGAAGCCATGGTTTGTAGATGTGCCCATCAGAAATTCAGTCTGAGCTTTATAGATGAAAAGATGTGTATGAATTTGCAGGTGGTGTGCATTTCTGCTTGAGTGAGTGAGGAGTGCTGCTCAGGAGCTGTCTGCTTTTATTCCCTTTATGCAGCTTGGAGCAGAGAAATCTCAGCCTGGAGACGGAAATGATGGCCCTGCATGAAGAGCTGGATCAAGAGCGGAAGAAGTTCACAATGGTGGAAATCAAAATGCGCAACGCGGAGCGGGCGAAGGAGGATGCGGAGAAGAGGAATGATATGCTGCAGAAGGAAATGGAGCAGTTTTTCTCTACTTTTGGAGAATTGACAGTGGAGTCTCGCAGACCAGAAAGAGGCAACACCATCTGGATCCAGTGAGCTTTGGAARCATAGACTGTGGGACTTGAGGAAGGGCTTGGGGGTATTATACTGTATCAGGTGGCTGGTCACCTGTTTGAGGCTAGTACTCAACAAAATGTTCTAAACCCTTGAAGGAAGAAATCATACATACATTAAGCACTCATATCTACAGTGTGTACTTACCAAGTTATACTCTTTGAATGCTTCATGAGACTACTGTCAAAGTGTTACAACTGGATATGTGTATATAAATTTAAGAACCACCTTAGAGCAAGAGATGTATCTGAAGAAATATTTTAATGCAAGTCTTGTATTTAAACTGGTAAATTGAAATGTTGTTGCAATCAAGCTTTATATAAAGGCTTTTCTCCCTTGCACTTAACATAATAAGCTATTTTTGGCATTGTGTTACCATCAGCTTRTTTTGTATATCAAATGTTTTTTTTCTGTTTTTGTTTTGTTACCCCTTYTGCTGGGGAGTGAAGATAAACAGATATGTTACGGTAAATGTGTGAATGGTTCGCCCTGATTTGCGTCGCTTCTAAACAGACAGCAGGACGAGAAACTGAATTGTGCAATGGGCAAAAAAAGCAGTAGTGATTTTACAGAGCTGATGGCCAGGGGAGAAAGTTCCAGGACACCCCATTGTAAAACAAGAAGTGAGGACATGGAGTCAGGCTAGACCGGGGACAGTGACAGAAGGGTAAACAGCTGCTTGTTTGGAAACAAACGTGGGTAACCGAGTAAAAATTTGAGAGAGGGGGACAAGGGGACTTAAGGAGAAGTTAATCACATGACCAGAGCTTTTTGGTGTATCCTGAAGCAGCCCTGTGACTGATCACTGCAGTTCAGAGCAGGGATMTAAACCAGTTATTCAGACCCTATTTGCATCTGACTTACCTCTGCACTCTGGGTGAAAATGAGCCCTTTTTGTAATGCTGGGGAAGGGACGACACACAGAGAGGTTTAACTGGACGTTCTGGTAGCCTTATTGAAAAAATAGACAGTAGAAATTAATGGAGCAATTGGAGAAATTGTCCACAGTAGAAATTAATGGAGCAATTGGAGAAATTACTGTTTGTAATTTACAGTAAATAAAGAAGAAACAGTAAATAAGGAAGAAAACACCAACATATTCACCACTTGTATTGACAGTGTATATTAGCAAGTTATCACACTGTCTGAATGATTCAAGAGATTACTGTCAAAGTGTTCCAGCTGTGAAAGTTGCAGGCACTCAGTATCACCGAGGGAACACCCACAGGAAACAGCCTGGAGCATCACACCATGCAGAATGCCAGTGGAAAAGAAACAGCAGAGCCATCCTGTAAATTAATAATTGGTTTGGCATCTTGAAATACAGTAAGTATAATCAGTATTYTCCACACCATGTTAAGGATGTTTGGTTTTGAGTTTAGGACTGCATTATTGTTACARAGGGTTGTTGAGATATCTTGGCTTCCCTCTAGTGTCTCTTAAATATATTGCAATTTTTTTTTAAACTACAGTTGAGAAAAGGATGATGAATGCAGCTTACAAGAACTTTCTTGGTTATAGATGCCTATTAGACAACTATTATTGGATGTGGGAATTATGYTGGGAAGCAAATGTTTCAGAGAAATACAGAGCATTACACACAGTGCTTGTGGATGCACCATTTGTGTCAGTGAGGTTTAGAGCCCCCAGTCRGAGCAGCTGTTGTACTGATTACTGTGAGCGTGTCTAGTGCACCTCCARTCTGTGTCTAAATCAGAAAAAGACAGGGAGAGATCAAGGTATTAGGTGCATATGTTGCATCAGCACCAATGACAACATGTACTCACAATGGTGAGAGAAGGAAACATTGCTATGTTAATTCTGATTTTTTAAATTGAATTAGAGATCCCAATGCATTAGGCTTCAAAGGTGGCTCACAATTTAAGCAGTATTGGACATCTACTGACATGACATCAAATATCTAAGTATTTTCTTAACTGGAATTCATTTTTTATACTACACTAYGTATTAGTGAATGCTTCTGTCAGACCTTGTTTTAGGCAGGATTTGTCTGTCTGTTTGAATCTTGACTTTACCTAGATTTGAAGCTTACCTTCATGTTTCAAAAGGTATTTCATTCAGTTACTCAGAGAAGTTCAAATTCTAGTTACACGGCTAAGCACTGACACCCAAATGTCTTGCTTTGCAGTCCAGAACAAGACTTACCTAACTGTGTCTGCAGAAATCATTTAGACAGATAGGAAACTTGAGCAGACACAGCAAACTTAGAAAGCATCACTGACAACAGATGTCCATTCCTGACATGATCCATCCAGAGTACCCCATTCCTCCTGTGAGATTGCAGCAGCATTTAAAGGCTGTGGCAATAAAGTTTCTTTCTGTCCTTTAAATGGTCATCTTCATGCTCCTGTTACTCTCCTAGTTCTTCAAATGCACGAAGTCCTTGATGTTTCTAACATTCAGAAGCTAACATTTGCAACTTCTCAGCTGTTCCCATGTGGTCCACAACTGGTGTGCTGCATTGTTCCCTGCAGCATGTCTAGCCTGTGTATGAAGTGACCTGCTGGGGAGGGCATGCTGATAGAGCTGAGTGGCCAAAGGATAAAATTGTGCTCCCTCTCATTCAGTGCAGTGGAAGGGAGCAAGATTTATTCACTAAATTAAGGTTCATGTGGACTGAGCCTGAAGGCTGTGAAGAAAAAAAAACAACAAAAAACCTAAGGATTTCATGCAGTGCATTTGCAGATGAATTTACCTCATAAAGGCAGTTTTTAGGATTCTGACTGCTACGGCATTGAATATAACTGAGACAACTGGTTTTATCACCAGTTTGTGTAAGGAAGCAAGTCATTACCGGCCAAGCTAACAAGTTAACTTGCTACAAGAGAATGCTAAGTTTTCAAGTGTCAGTTGAAATGTGCTTTTATCTCTTTCTCACAGGTCTGTGAGCTCCCCAGATTCATAATCTGTTCAGTGGCCAGCTCAGTTCAGTGTTCAGTATCAGTTCAGTGGCCAGCTCCAAGCTGAGAATGGCAGAACAGCTCAGCTCTTCCAGCACATTGTCCATCTGCCTCGTGTACAACGCACAAGAGGCAAAGCTTTTACAAGTAATCAGTACAGATGGTGGGGAGAAAAATCTCTTGAGCTGATGACCTTCTGGTGCTGAACCCTGAATCACAGGGTTCACATTACATCCATAAAGCATGGTTCCAGGACAGCACACACAGCAAGCTAGAGTGAGAGACAGAGTAAGAGAGGGATGCACACTCCCATTGTTAATCCTGTCTCCGACCACATTATTGGAGCACTGGGATGGGTTGTTCATAYCCTACGTGCCTTAGCACAGTAAACTGGAAAAGTGGCAGACACACCCCATGACTTTGAATGTTGGTGTTTTGCTTTGAGAAGCTTTTGTCTCCCCTTCTGTTTTGCGAGAGTCCTGCTGCACATTTGGCGTATGSTGTGGCRCAGCAAAATAAGTAAAAGCTACTAYACATCTTTTCCACRTGTTGTTATTTCAGCATGTCAAACTTYGTTTCCCAAATACAAAGATTAATAAATGCCATGTTGATATGCAAAACTGGTATGTTAGGTTTTCATAAGAACAAAGATGAAAGGAGCTTGCTGATATTATTGCTCTTAGGATCTGCAAGCAGTACTTGATCTAGTACTTAAAATTCTGGTCTAGAAATTTTGGAGAAAGATTTCCTAAAAATTAATATTTAACAAATATTTCTTGTGTAGCATCCCTAGTGGGATGGAACAAAGGCAGAGTAAGGAGAGAATGAATAAACAGGTACAGTGATTTGCACATTTTGACAGCCCAGTCAAAACAGTGAGTTGCCTCCAGCTGCTGTACATGAACACTTCCTGGATGAGTGAAACTCCTAATTAATTTCCTTTCTTACTCTGAATTCCCTCTGGAGTCYGTCCATTGAAGAGGAGAGCGTCTGCAGACTCTCTGCCCCTGGCAAATCTGCAGGGAAGTGGAGGAGATGGAAAGGGGAGATGGACGGATAGAAATTACCACGTACTTGTGATGTGGGCATGCAAAAATAGAGAAAACAGATGGGACAGATGAGGAAAACAAGGAAGTTAATACACCTGAAATTGCCTTGTGTAGGTGGTAGTAATTTGCCCTCAGTTAAGAGCATTCTTTCTGAAAGCTTCTCTCTACAAATGGGATACTGCAGGTAATGTTGTGTTATTCTTTCAGAGCTTCTTTGGCTCTAAATTGCTTTGTGGGCTGACACTGGGAGCTGGGTCAGCTGTTTCACAGCTATCTGCCTTGCTTTTGTCGGTCCCRTGTGCCAGCAGCGAGAGTTTCCCTGTGGGGAAACACCCAGCAAAGCCATTGCTGTGGGAGCTGATGGAAAGGAGGGAGCCCGGAAGGTCGGGCAGTTCCTGTGGGTTGCCACCACTCGCTCTGGGAACATCTAATGGCCTCAGACTGCCACTGAGCATCTCTGGAGCAGTGCTTCTSAGGAAATAGAAGCCCATGAGGCAGATGTCCTGCTGATGCAAATTGCTGTAGCTCTGCAGAGGTTTAGGAAGYGCTGGGAGAAGCTGGGAGCTTTCCCTGCCAGGCTTTTAGAAGCTGTCATAATGTGTGTAATTACAATTCGCGTTGGTGATCTAGTTTTATTGGAAAAAGGCTTGTCAGCAATAAAACAGGTTTCTTTAGTATGCCAGTAGTAATGGGAGTGCAAAATTTTTTTTTGAGGCTAGAAACATGATCATGATGCAAATACATTCCTTGCTTTTTCCCAGAGGGATCCAGGATAATGAGCTTTATATGCAAGACAATTCCACTTCTGATTCTTCTAAATACAAGAATGGAAAATCCCTTCTACCTCTGTGTATTACTCTCTTCATGTGTAAGAGGTTTAAATTTATAAATGTTCAGTAGGACTTTGTGTTTAAAATACTATTATGAACATGGCTGTAATTTGTTAAGTGTATGGTATTTAGGAGGTGACTTGGCTTGGGACCAAAAGAGGTGGTTTTGAGCACCAGTATTTTCTCTTGTTCATGTGACAAAGGTGCAGTCTTGATTTTTCAGCCTTAACATGTACTAAAATGTAGTGTACAGTTCAGCTGAAATAATAGGGATTGGTGTATGTAGCACTGTTTGTAAATCTGCTTCCTAAACCGTAACAAAAAAAATTTCTCCAAATGTTCAGGACTGCCAAGCTATGGCAGTAACTGGTATTTTTAATTGCATGTTCTTTGTATGAATGACAGAACCTGGATTTTGGCAGAGCAGGATGACRAATGTAGTGCTATTCCCACTTTTAACCTAGACTGAGCACTCTGGTAAGGTTTTGCTTAGTTTCCTCTGGCAGATTTGTGCCTTGTGTAACAGTGAGACCTCTCTCAGGGAAAAAGTTGTCTGTGAAAAAGTTACAAATTTTCACCTCCCTCATTCCATAGTAGTTCCCATGAGCAGACATGCCTTAATAGTAATAGTGYATGTGGCTAATGGATATATTTGTATAGTTTAATGGTATTAATAGCRAGTCTACCACCACTGACTTAATTTATATTCTTCTGTCTGACTGGAGGGACCTACATCAAAGGAGGCTGAAATGGAAAGCAAGCAGGGTATGAACCATGGCAGAAATGAAGCATCTCTGGAGGCAATTCCAAAGGCCATTAAGAGAACAGTTCATGAACTATTAATGTACTTCTGTGCTGCCGGCTACGCCTGTCTTTCCCAAGGCCCAAAAGCACACTAAGCTATTAAAAACCTTGTCTAACAAGGAAAGAGGTGGAGAGCTGCTACTGTCTACTCAAGGGGATGTGCTGAGTCAGGATGGACAGCTCTGGGTGCACTGGAGCCAGCAGGGACTGGCTAAATTTGCAGTAGTTTGCAGGTCCAGGCACACATCCCAGTTTAGGTTCTCAGTCCCCAGTCCAGCCAATATCCCGCGTGGCAAAGCAGGCTGCACTGGCTTGGGCACACAGCAGTGTACAAGTATTGCTAATTCTGAAGTGCCAGTGCTTTCCCTTCTCTGTCTCCCTTGCAGCTCTGTGGCCGCAGGAGAAAAGTGGAGGCAGGTGGGCTTGAGCCCCCTTTGAAAGAGGTGGTGGGTGGAGAAGGGAGTGATCCAGCTGCTCAGCTGGCACCTCACAGGAAGGTGAAGGATGCTTGGAACACACAGGTTTATGTGGCTGCATTGGTAACTTGCCATGGGCATTGTGAGAGAGAGCCTGGCAGCTGCTACTACGGGTCAGAAATTACACTGTTGTCATTACAGTGACGGAACTGAGGGGAAATCCTGCTTCGTTCTTTAAAAAATATGTTTTAAGAGGGGTTGTTGAGAACAACATTTTTCTTCTGTGTACATTCTGTTTCCTTCTATATTTATTACCCACACATTTGAGGTGTGTGGTGTGTGTTGCTGTGGATTACTAATGTGACAGGTTTTTGTTTCCAGGCAGTTCCTGGGCAATTTTTAAGACAATGCAAACAAATTACTTGTRTTCTACTTCTCTGCTATTCAAGTTCTGCTGTCAAGGCAAGTAGGAAGAAAGAAGGGAAAAAAAAAAAAGGAAACCCCCCGCTATAGTCGTCGTGTCTGTTCCTTTGTTTAAACTTTATGTACTCAGTAGGCATGTATAAACCCTATTCTTTGCTAACCTGTAGTTCCAATGCCCTGAAACRCCCCTCAGGCAAGTCATGCTCTCTGCTACTTTAGTTGTGCTTTGCAGTACTTAACAATTAACCTTGTCATTACTGTGGGGAGYCAAATCCACTGCAACTCAGTCCAGGCCATTAAAAATGCAGGTTAGCAGGAGGCTAATGTCCACTCTAAAGAACRCGAATCAATAGGTCTGTTGCAATCATTGATTTCCTACTAAGAAATTAAAAAAAATATTAAATAGTTGTGGATGTTAGGTATAAATTTTGCATTGATTTTGATATGAAATACCAACAGAAGAGGGATAGATAGTTAACAGGTGCCTGCTGGACACATKAAAACAGGTCAGCAGAATGGCTTTGATTCGGTCTGAAAAGCTGGAGTGGAATCAGTGACCCACCTGAGGACAGCCATAATGCATCACCTTCACGTGATGGCTCCCACTGAGGGTGGTGATGTTTCACTGAGAAAGTCTTGATGCTACAGAAATACAAATCTGCTGTTGTCCTCTGTATTTGTCTGCAGTGGCTGAAATACAAATGATGGATCCTTTCGTCGCTGCATGTCAGAAAGGGTGAATTATCTAACAAGCCAAAGGCTCCCTAACTGGTGTGCAGGCAAAAGCTGGGGCAATTCTAATACATTGAATGATACTGCTTCAGAATAGCATAGCTGCTACAACCAAGAGAAAGGAGTTGCTCAAGCAGCGGGTGTTTGCTAACAAATTAGGGTGGGCTTTGGAAACAATTGAGAAAATGTGATGTTGAAGAAAAACACAGAGCCTTTCCTAAATCATGCAACACCTAATTAAAGTCCCTAAAGACTTACTAAAATCTTGTGTTTGGGGTCAGACATGGCCTAAGTAAACAGAAGATGGCAAACAGAAACTATCTACCTTCTTAGGCAAGGCCCAGAAAACTTGCCACGATCTTGACAAGCTGTTGGTTGTTCAGTGGTTAATCTCTGGGTATCTGCTCTGTCAGGTTTATTTCCTTCTTCCTGACTCTTGGCACAGCTTATCTGGGGAGGTTAATCTGCCTCAGTGTTCTGTATTTTGGGGAAGCAGGCATGGTACCAGCATAGGGGGTTGACATAAGTTGGACAGTGTGTGCAATCATTTTATGGAGCATGGGTGCTCTGGGGTGAGGCAGGATGTTTCATGAAAACCTTCRCYATTGTACAMCCATCCTAGGATGGAGGTATAAATKRTGGGCTTTTAAAATTAATTTTTTWAAATCAAARTATCASTAAGACATTATCAAGAATTTTACTCTTCTGCTGATTAAAATATTAACTATTGGGAAAACTGAGGATGAGRGATACTTAGAATAAATCTCCTGGTTCACATACGGGAATCTAGACTACAGGTAGATATTGCTGTTGGGATTTTTATTTTTGTATTTTTGTGGTTTGTTTTTTTTTTTAACTTTGCTGATTGCACTTTTGCTGAACTCTTTAACACTGAAGCACCACTTTACAATGAATATTCCCTAAGATCTGATTAAGAGCCCTTGAAAATAGAGTTTCTGCTTTCAGAAATATTTTTTATGTCTCACCTCAAGAATCGGGGGGGGGAGAGGTTGCAATTCTTTTATTCCATTCTTAGCAGGAAGCAACAGGCTGCCATGATTTGAGAGAGCCAGTGGGATACATGAGAGGCAGTACAATACTTGCACTTAGGTTTAGTGCAAGCAGAGCTGTGTATTATTGATAGCAGTGCAGCACATGGATATTCAGCAAGGCTTTAGCCTTGTTAGCCAGCTATGGCAGCCAGAAGCTCAGCACAGTCCATTTCAGTCTGCTCTTGGTGTGGTAATTTCTCTTTTGACCATTCAAAAACAAAAATCCCACTGGGAACCTGAGAAGTGCAAAAGTAACAGTGGGGGAGACCTGACAATGCATGGGATGTGTGAGATGGGGAAACAGAAGGCAAGAGAGATGTGATCCTGCTGAAAGCAATGCAGCCACAAACCCCTATTCTTAGCCCTGCAAAAGCTTTCAGGTGGCTTATCCTGCACTGTGTCACAACCATGACAGTGCTGTGCACACAGAATGTCTTTATTTTTTCCAGACTGCTCAGTGCTGAATTGGCTGGTGTGCTGAAGGAGGAGGTGCCAATGCATCACAGTGGCTTGTAGATGAAGGAGTAAAATCAAGAGCTCACTCATTCTGAGGAGGACTGCTTAGGAGTTTGGAGTAAAATCAAGAGCTCACTCATTCTGAGGAGGACTGCTCAGGAATTTAGAGATAAATGCAAAACTCTCCACCCCATTTTTTTTTTTGTTTTTTTTTTTTTTTTTTGTTGTTTTATTTTTTTTTTTTTATTTGTGGAGAGACAATTGAAAGGCAATGAAGTGAAAAAAAGATCAAATTTGTATTAAGACCGGAGTGTCTGAGATGATTCAGTACCGGGAAATTTCTGTGTGCTGAGCAGCATGGTCAAGTAAAACAAGCCCTTTAAATGTTACATGGAAGATAGCTGTTCCAGTCCTCARTGTCCACAGGACTGACCCATGAAAACAAAACCCAGTGATTGCTGAGAAATTGTCCAAAAATGCATAAAGGAAAGGAATCAGTGGGACCATGAGCTATGYCTCTTTGTCCAGAGGCTGTGCAGTGACACTGAGCAAGGGAATGTCAGGGAAGCTTTCTTCCTACCTCGGGAATGTAAATTGTGCTTGATCACACAGCACAACTTTCTTCTTGATGGAAAGTGCCTGGCAAGGACAAATTCTGTCTTCAAGATAGACTCCAGACCTGCTACTTGTTTTGGCTGTGGAAAAGAAAGGGAATCTTGAAGGTCTTCTGTGAAACTTGGCAGCACTCTTGGCAGTGGCCCTTTTTACCCTTATAAAATGTCCTCTTGGGCAATTKTAAGTATCTTTTCCCACAGGGTGCTAATAGCCATTGCTAAAATCTTCCTGGGCTGCTTTTCACCTACCAAGTCCGTTGATTTCTTGGGTTACCTGTGGACTACTACAGCTTGGACCAAGTATCTGCACTGACAAAGCCATATTGCAGAAAATTACTAACCTGACAAGAAAGGCAGTTGTAGAGTAAACCCTGCAAATATAGCTGGCTCTGGTCCAAATGCTGGAAATTTGTCTATTTGGATAAAACCTGAAACCTTGAGCTTTTCATATATAAATTTTAGGAAGGATTGACCTACTCTGTTGAAATTATGTGAGTTTATTATCAGGCCAAGAATCATGTAAGAAAACCAAGAAATCAAGCAAAGCCACATAAATCACAATACCAGAACCCACATCCATCTTTCAGTGCTTCCTCATATGCAATTCAAGTGTTTGGTCCTAACACTGAATGCCATGACTTGGCACATAAAACTTGCCAAATGAGTGAATTACTGTTGTTTTAAACTGATGTAGTGGAAGGAGAGGCTTGTCTCATCCTCTGCAATCTCAGTCAGAATTATGCTTTCAGAGTAACTGTGAAGGACTGCAATGGTTTCAAGCCTTAAGGAGWTTTTTAGAAGAGCAGTAGATAAATCACAATGCTGTATAAACAGATAGTACTCCATCTGTATCTGGGAAGATAAGGGAGACTTCCTGAGAGATGAAACAAGGCATACATGATATGCAAGAGTAAAACAAGGCATTTTTTTCTTTTCCTGATTGACTCCGGTAGCCACAGCATTTCTTCCTTGTAACTATCTGTTCTTACTAAGAAGCTGAGGTTATCTGTGGCACCCACAATAACACAAATTATCTTATCCGTGAGGCAGTTCATTTGAATACTGATACAACACAAAGAAGAAAACCCTCACAGCCTCTAATGCACATTGGGGAGTCATTTTCGGTGGTAAGTGGGAGGGTTTATCATTGCACCTCATAAATACAGGTAAGAGTAATCATATTGTACTATTTATGCTGACGTTTTTCAAGGATGCAAGTTAGTTGTGCAGGCTCAGTGTGAAATTGCAAGGCTCTGGTGGTGTGTGCCTTGTCTTTGGGCGGCTCTGTGATCCCAGGAATTCTCTTTGGGTGAGACCCTGGCCTTGATGAATGGCTCCTGGGCAATTACACTTCCTTGAGCTTGTTAGAAACAGTGTCTTGTACATGGAGCTTCTAACCAAGAAAGGAATGATAGCTTTGTCAGAGATTCTTCAAGCAACTGAGGCCATTCATTCCCCACAAATAATCAGAGTGGCTCACAAAGGCACTTTGCTCACTGAGCAGTTTGTTCCTTTGCTGTGGTTTCTTTCCTCCCTGGAGCTGCTCAGGTGCCCAGCTTAGAGTTTCAAGGGAAGGAGAGRGTCTTACCTTGGGCTCTGTGCCTCTTTCTCCAAGGCTCGGATCAGCGCTCATACACCTGTTCTTGGAGTGTTTTGTTGGTCCTTTAGAGCAGTGCTGTGTAAATATAGAATATTAAGTTTATCTGGATCTACTGCAGTCTATAAATATTCAAGTGTCTGCTGCCAGTTTTGTGGATGTAAGGCGTTGCACTAATGGAAATTATAAATTCAATCACAAATGAGGAGGACTTTCAAGAGACACTTAAGTGCACTGAAGTATTACATATCTAACAAGCAAAAAATCTTAATAAGTAAAGATGGGAAATAACTGTGGCTTCTCAGTGGAACTTCACAGATAGCTAGCTCTGTAAATATTCTTTCTCTGCACCAGAATCTCAGAAAGTCTGAGAGTTCCCCAAAAAAGGMAAAAATATTCCATTTTGTATGTTCTGTAAAATGTGATTATTTAGTTCTGCCACCATGTACGTGCCACTGTGCGTTCAGAGAAAGGGGKGTTACTTACATGATTCCTTCAATCYCTCTGGAAAGCAAGGCAGTTCTCCTTTGTGCCCTTCTACTTGGAAAAAAATAGGGTGGAGCCTGGTGTAAGAGAATTTGYCATGTAAGGACAGATCCATGCCTCAGCATTCTCTACTGAGAAATCCAATACCTTTTCAACTTCTCTTACCCAGTTTTTAATTGTCTAAATACTTTGTTCTTAACTTTCCTAGGTTCCTTGTGCCTTCCAGTGATCAGGAGAGATGGGATTCAGCCCTATTCCTGCCTTGTCACCTGTGCCAAGAAGCTTTGAGCATTAGAAGTTTGAGCAAATGCTTTTGTAAAGCGATTTCATTCTGTTCACTGTCAGGAGTGTTGCAGGAGATGCTTGTAATGCAGTGTGTGTTGCATAATGGTACGATTTGTTAAGAAATGTTAAGAAAGCAGATTGTAATGCAGGTTTTTGTTTTGGGTACTGGTATCCATGAAGGTTAACAACAATTTCCATAGCCTGTGGCTTCCTCAGGCTACGACCCAGGCTCCATTCAGCACAACATAGATCATGTGACAATAAAGTTCACAGCTGTTAATYGCAAACTTTGTGAAGGTTTATATGAGTGCATATGAGCACTTCTGATAATTCATCTAATTTTGACTTGGTGGGTGCTGATCACAGGCACTTTGTGATTGCCATGCTGGCATAGGAGTTTAGGAAACATATTGCTGTTTAGGAATAACTCCAATATATCCTGAGCAACATTAGGGATCTCCTGGCCAGCCWGAGGGGGATTATTGTTCTTACATGTTGAAGATTCTCCAGTTTAATCTGTTGAGATTTTTTTAATGAAGGACGGGAGCAGGGAATACTTGTAACCCCTTTGTTATTACAAAAGTGAATAATAACCCCTGATTATCCTCATATCCATAAAGTGTTTCCCTCACCTGATGTGTCAAAGTGCAGTGGGTAACAATCATCATTTTTATCAAATTCATTGGAAATCATCAAGTGCATGTCAGCCTTTGCCATTCAAAAAAGCATGTCACATTGCAAATCTCCAGGTTTCCACCATCTGAGGAAAGGCAAGTCATGAGTTAAATTTGAAATTACTAGAGGCAACACTCCAGGTGTGCTTATTTATTGATCACCTCTTTTTGTGTCCCTGCTACTTGTACCTCTCCCTTTTTCAGGYGTTCCAACACCTGGAAATCTGATACACTTTTCCTATACAAAAACTTACAGGATTGTAACAATATCAAGACATCACTTTTAGCAGRTTCTTCTACTTCATTTTGCAGGAGTTTTCCATTACATCCCATTACAGCTTGTAACATCCAAAGCATTTTGAGAGCTCGATACTGGTGCCAACAGTCTTCATGAGGAGTTAGTAACAGATAGAACAGTCCCTTACAAAATGCCATGCAGAACACCTTCCCTGAGCTGCTGAAAAAGCATTTCTTGTCAAGTTTTACTGCTAAGCTCAGAGATTCACCCACTGGACTACGAGGAAGAAATGCTGCTTTGTGTTTACTTGTTTGTTCAGAAGAATGGAAATTATGTTTGCTATTACAAAATTTGGCAACGACTGCTATGTGAAATAAAATTTGAAGCTTCTCAAATGGAAATGAGAATTGCAGTCCCAAACTGAGCCCCCCGGCTAAATCTTTTTGATGTGTTCAYTAATTAATTACCCATAGCTGAAGGAGATTAGAGCAGAGTTCAAAGCTGAGAAATATGCAAAGGAAAATACTGCATTAGACAACAAAATTAACTGTAAAAATCTAAGCCATTTTATTAGGGAGTTGTTTTTAGGAAAGTTCCACCAGCTATTCTAGTGAAGATTTCATTTCACTAGAATTCTAGTTCTTAAAYATGTTGGGGTCTCACTTGAATATGTATTGAGAATTTCAAAATATGTGCTGCCACAGCTAATTCTGGAATTTATTTATATCCTGTTATACTTTTGGAAGGTTGGGGTAGACTGAAGCTTTGGGGGGCCTAAGAAGCCCTGGAGTTTGTCTTTCCTTCTGGAGATTCTGGATCTCCAGAAAGCTGTTATGATGCATCTAACCTGGATCTCCAGCTGTAAAGCTGTTATGATGCATCTAACCTGAGAGATAATAACAAAATGTTACTTAATTGTCTTTGTGACCCATAAAACTAGGCACAGACCCCAAGCTTCTAAAAGAAGTTTACCGATTTATTAAGATATTAATCTTTTCATCTGGGATATAATAATTTCTGGTAGCTGCAGGTGTGAAGCAGAAATACACAAAGGGAGAATGGATTACAGTAAAATCCCTATAACTCAGCCTTTTCTTATATTATTTTACCAAACAAAAGAATATTAAGCAAAGAAAACTGGCAGTGAAGCTCAGACACTGCAGTGGTTTGCAATGATATGTAATGGTTTTACTGAACTGTCACACAGGRCTGAAACCAGCCAGCCAAAGCACCAAAACTTATAAAAATCAGATTTYCTCCCTGTGGGATGGGCAGCCAGTTCATTAAGCTATATAATTTATTAAACAGAGTTTTACAATGTGTGCACAGGATACAAATCCCTCTTACTCTAGCCTTTCCTCTAAATGAAGAAATTGAATTGTAATTATTGAATTCACCTGGAACAGACTAACCTCAGCTGAGGCATTTCCCAGCCTCCTCTTCCCCAAGTCAAAAAAGGGCATTGGAGGTGTGGTACAACATGTGAGTGTAATTACTCTGATACAGCCTCTTCTCCCTTCATTGTGTTCTGCAACACTGTGGTTCCTTGAGTCCTAAAATTAATTCAGTTCTGAAAGCAGGAGTATGTTGACTTGAAAGTCAGGGCAAAAGACCATCTTMCCTCCTTGCAAGTGTGTTTCCTGCAAGATTGAAAATGCTGTCACTTACGGAGCTTCCAGAGCTGAGCCCTGTAAGGTAGGATTAAACAGAAAGATGTTCTAGGGTGTTCCCTGCTATCATGAAAAAAATGTACTAAATATTTGACTAGAATTCTGAGATTTTCAGGACTAGAATTTGGGGTGTTGGGTTTTTTTAATAGAGAGTTAATTTCTCACCTAATGAAGGCTTCATCAAGTAGAAAAGACTAGTGGACACTAAATGGTTTGAAACTAGTTGCTAAAGAAGATTGTGTCAGCCAGGATTGAGAGCAGGAAATGCTGAGTGGGAATTCATGCCTTCCTAGTTATGGAAAGGCAAGTGTAAAGTGGAACATGTCCCTGGATCTTGGTGGAAAGTAGCAGATGAATGTTCCAACAGCACCACATGCACAGGCAGGTGCAGGCTGGTGCTGCTGCAGGGCTCCTGCTCTGCACACTGTGAAAGGTGGTTGGTGCTTCAAGGGACACTGGAGGAGAGAATTGTGGTTAGTTCTTAAAAGCTTTGACAGCACAGTTTGAAAAATAGCCCAGGAGTGGGGCATGAGGGTGGAGAAATAGTACTGAGAACCACTTCTCCAGTGAAGCAGAGAGTAAATTGAAAAGCCAGCTCAGGTAGAAGAAATTGAGTCCGGGGCCACGGATGAGCTACTTTATCCTTGCGGATAACGGTGTGGATGTAAAAAAGCTGAACCAACGGCCTGGGACCTGAATAAAGTTTTAAAGGGTATTTTATATATATATATACACACATATACATATGTGTGTGTGTATATATGTAACTTCTTATGGTATGAGTCTTTCTCGGGTAACTGTGATGGATTCAAGGAACCAAAATTTAAACTTTGCATGTATTTCTAAGAGCTGTGTGTTACTTCTTTATCACTTCTATACTAATAGGGGAAATAATTTGTCCATTACCCATTTTCTTTCCTAGTCTTTTTAACAAAGGTTATCTGAAGAGTGGAAGTGGGTCATTCCCCCCCCCCCCCCCCCCCGTGATTATTTGCTGTGGAGTTTTATTTTTACAGTAGTTGCAGGCTCATCTTAATTTAGGATTTGTAGGAGAAAAAGACAAATAACTAGTTTCTAACTTAATATGCTCTGCTTACTGACAACATGCTAATGTTTCAACAAATGAATTAATTTTTCCTACCTGTTCTATAAAGAATCTGTGTGCATGTGTGTGTTTTCATTCAACAGCWGCAGTTTATCGTTAAATATGGMAGCAGTGCCATAGAATATTTTCAGRTTAARAAAGTTATTTAAAGTGTTTAGTCTATCTGGAAGATGTTTTCCAGTCCAGAGTGTAGAAACCATTACTCTGGGCTGCTACAGCATCCCGAAAGTGCCACAGGGTGGCAGCCTTTCAGAGTACTGCATTRTTATCCTGTGGAAAATCCTGTAATTCATTTTCTGCCTGAAAACTGATGAGCGTACTGCTGTACTTCTTTGTTACAGCAACCACTGTCCACTACATCATACTGTATTTTGTCTGGATGGTCACAGAGCTTRAAAGATTGTTCTCTGTGAGGCATTTTGATCTTGAAGCTGAGATTAAAAAACAAGGACAGTCAAATATGGTTGTGGCATTCTAGTTCTGGGTTTTCTTCTTTAACCTACGCTGTGCTTAATGGAGTCTGGAGGGTTAAACTCTTTTTCCTCTTGCATGTGATGGGTTGGTTTGGTTCCTCACTCAGATCCTTCAAGTACCTTCTATGACATTTTGTTTAAGTAGGGATTACAGCTTTAAAAGTGCTTTGAATAAGGACAGCCATTATTGTGGGTGATGTGTAAAAAGCAGTTATTACTGTTGGTTGTTGAAAAAGAGATTTCTGTGTRTGGAAGTCTCTGAGATTACCACAGGCACTGCAAGAATTGTGTTCAGATGGAGCTGACTGTCTCTATAAACTCCACAGGACTATGAYCCCAAAAGTTATACAACTTTAATACCCATATAAAGAATTTATCAGTTCCACACAAGTTTGCAATTGTGCTCATAGGAGAAAAATTGCAAATTTTTTTTTCTAAATCTTGACCTAACTAAGATTCCTTAATACATGATTGTGATGTCAAACAGCAGCTTTGAGGATACATTGGAATTGATGATTGCATTGATTGTGAAAACTCAGTCCTTATGAAATGAAAACAATAAATACTTCCCCATAAATCAACATAAGTACGGGGAACTGAATTCTCTTCTGAAGCTGCTGCCTGGGTCACATAAAAAAATGCATGACCAGCAGGCTGAGAGAGGTAATTCTGCACCTCTGACTGGCTCTTGTGAGACCCCACCTAGAGTGCTGCAGCCAGCTCTGGTCTAGATTAGGTATRGGGAAGAAATCCTTTATTGTGAGGGTGGTGAGGCACTGGCACAGATTTTCCAGAGAAGCTGTGGATTCCCCATCCCTGGAAATGTTCAAGAATAGGTTGTATGGGGCTCTGAGCAACCTGGTCTATGGAAGGTGTCCCTGCCCCAGGAACTGGATGATCTTTAAGGTCCCTTCCAGCCCAGGCCATTCTGCRATTTTATGTTGTGAAATCACATATATAATACCACATAATATTTTATGTTATGTGTTTTTTTCAAAGCATCAAAGCACATTGATCTCGTCATTCCCAGAGTTGTCTTATACATATTGTGTCTATAAATACACAGCAGTCTTAAACCCACAATTGGGTTTTCCCCTGCTACAAGGCATAGCAGAATATTTTGAGCTGCTTACATTTGTTCCAGCAGGGTATCATCCTTTTGAGTCCAGCTTTCTTCAGAGGCCCATCTTGAGCACTTCAGCATGAGTGTGCAGGGGAATGTAATGAATCCTTGTGTATTCAGCAGAAACTTGTTGCCCGCACCCAGCTCCTCTGTGGAGGAATCTGCTTGCCATGTATTCTGAAATAMGACAATTATTTATGTTAATGGGGTTCAAAGGAGAAATGGGGCCAAATGCACAACTGCAATATATGAAGTTTTCATGGGGTTATTTTGATTGAGCTATTCTAACCACAATTCATGAGCCAAAATCTCATTTTGCTTTGGTGCACCAAAGGGTACAAATCATACTTATGCTTATTGCAAGCACACTCTGCAAGCAYAGACTTGCAGTCATAAAATTGGTGTCTAGGTTCACAGCAAACAACCAATGCTTTAGTAAAATAAGGACATGAAAAATTAAACAATCTCAGAATTTTCCCATTATTAACATTTTCTGTGAAGAAACTCGCACTAATGAGATGACTGCTTTTATTCTTTGCCAATTCAGTTATGCTRATTTTAGATGTGATTTCTTACTGTTATGACTACTATCTGTATTGGGATGTATGTCTTTCTGTATTTTTCTTTGTGACTTGTTTCCAAGAGGTCTGCAGGTTAAAGAAAAAATGCTGTGAAACTTTCACAAGCTGCATTGGAATCAGGACAGCACACAGGGTATAGCAGCGTTTGGGCTTTTGTTTCATGGTTCTTGCTTGAGTTTTGAGGAGAGTTTGTAACCAAAGCTGGGCAGATGGTGCTCCCAGACTGAGAAAACTCTTAGGACATCTGAGTATTTAGCCCAAATATGGTGAAGCCTGTGCTTGAGTACAGTTCTGTGACCCTGCAGCTTTTACCACACAGAAAAGGCAGGACCTTTTAAAAGAAGTGTGAAGGCAGCTGCTCTGCCTTCTCCATCCTGCTGATTTTCCAGATTCCCAGTTTACCTACTACCCACATGGGAAGGTGGTTCTCAGTTTGTGTTGCACCTCAATTACCAACAAACCACAGGCCTTTCTCATTTTCCAAGGCTTTCTGAATGCACTCATGGGTCAGCTGAGAGTAACCATRAAAGCAAGATTTTCTACCTTTTAGTTTCCTGCCTTCCTAAGAAAAAAGGTTTCTTTCAGATGAAGAATGTTCTGAGGTGTGGATGTTTCWGGCCCAAACATCCCCCAAGTACTGYCCCATAAATCCATGTGCTGCATTCCCTGGAAGTACTGGTTATATGCTAGGAATAGCATCATTTTTAACAAAATTGAATCAGTTCTTTCCAAGGAGTTCAGACATGTTTTGAATGACTAGTTCTGTCCTTCGCTTACATGATCAGGAGAAGGAAAAAATGAGTCATCTCATTTTGAGAGTTTCTTTAGAGAAGGAAAAATTCTGCTGTCCTAATGGTAGTGTATATATTATGCTCTGTGGGCAGGCAAAAGAAAAAGAGGAGGGATATGGTCAGGATTGTTTCATAAGGTGAGGGAGTTTGAAGAGGGYATATGAGAAAGGGCAGAAAGGAGCTGTCAGAATCACTGTTTTTCTTTTCCTACGTCYAAAGAATTTCATGTAATGAAAGGTGACAGTCTATCCTAGAAGGTAATACCAAATTACAGCCTACCCTACAAGTTAATATCCAGTTGGTTTCTCCACCCCCCACACYGATTATATAATACCTTAGTACAGTACTCCTCAGTTTCTTAAGARATGCAGAGTAAGTGGATATTTGATTACTTTGAGGAATATCCTGGTATGTGTATTGTGAGAAACCTAAATAAAGTAGAYGCTGAGTGCTCCAAGGGGTCAGATAAACAGGTATTGGTATTCATCTAATTTAGGTTTAAGTAAAAAGGTAATCACATATTTCTCATTTACTTTAAGAAAATAGATTACATAAATAAATTGGTAGATAGCTCTGTATTTCTTTATTAGTGGAATTTTTGTCTTTGGTTTTGGAGCATTCTCTTCAAATCTTAAATTCCTCACAGGRCAGTAGTTCCCTGTTTCTCTTCTGAAAACTTGGAATTGCAAGGCGATGCCACTGTCTGGTTTAGGATTGAGTTGTAGGTATTAGCCTGCTGTGATTCCTAAGTAACATGATGATACCTTGTAGGCAGAAGTTGGGGAACCTAACTTATTTCTTGTCACTGGAGAAAAGAAAAAGGAGCCCCAAATGCAGCCTTTTAGCTTTGGAGAGATTATCCACAGCATTACAACTGTATTGTGCCTGGAATATAATTAGYCTATTAAAATAATTTTGAAGGACGGATGTATGCAAATATAGATCATGTGTGCTTGTGATGCTTAAATGAAGTTTAAATTAATATCTGCACAAGAGTATCACCTTCAAAAACTCTTTAATAGTCATGCAGATATTTTGCTTTTTCTGCTTTGGATTTTAGCCAGAAGTATAAACAAATGAGTGCCAATTCTGTTCTTGGGCAGGACTTTGTGGTCAATATCTGCACTGCCATTCRGTTTCAAGCAATGGAACTAGCAGAGACTGTGGGAATTCTTCTTTTTTTCCCCATTCAGATTTGTGCTTAAGAAAAACACCCCCTCATGCTTCCATTCACAGTGGAGAATTTGTCTACATCTGTTACTGTCTCATAACATGCTGCCAATGTTTTTAATATTAAGTTCACTTGAGGCATTCCCTATGTCAAATATACAACTGTAGACAATTCAAGACAAGCAATTGTTATAAACTATCATTCTCTCTGAGCCTAATTTGCACCTTAATTAACTCTGTGTGTCTGTCCATAGCTCAGTGTAGTCCTGCTCTTCCACACAACATGAAGTGCTATGGTGTTAGGAATAAATGATGCAGTCCTCTGCAGGCTCATATAAAAAGTCAGCTAAGCTTATGGACTCCAGAAATATTTTTAAATCGCCACTTTTATTGAGCACTATGTGTTCTCATTAAGCCAGGGCAAGAAAACAACTTGGACAGCATAAAAGCTTATGCATCTTGAAGAAGGCAACAAATCAAGGTACAKTTTTCAATCCTTACTTTCTCCACTGTCTCAGCTCCTTTAGGTGCTTCTTGCTGGCATTTTACTGTAGCAGGCAAGAGCTTCTATGAGCGGCCTATGTGATCGTGTTTGGCCGAGTTGTGCTCATTTTTGAGT